>NC_059104.1:27607330-27859830 GCF_020740685.1 Jaculus jaculus
ATTGAAAGGGAGTTGAAATTTATTTGAAATCATGGGATAACTTTCTAAATCTGGAAGTTTTGGCTTAGATACATGATGGAGGATATGGATGTATATAGTTTCTGAAGATTTAGTAAAGAAGCCACCATACTTCTGGCATCACAAGTCAGATGTCAGAGCAGTTACCACTACACCGGAAATTAAAGGTGGTCAAGAAAAATGTGGCCAGGTGTGGTGCCCATGACTTTAATCCCAGCACTCGGGAGGCAGAGGTAGGAGGATTGCAGAGTTCAAGGCCACCCTGAGACTCCATAGTGAATTCCAGGTCAGCCGGGTCTAGAGTGAGACCCTATCTCAAAAAAACACAAACAAAATGTGAATGTCAATGCAGGCCAACACCTTAACCTCTAAGTGATTTCTCCAGTACAGCAAAAGATATTTCTCCTAGAATCCTCAAACTGAATTGGTCATTGGAATGTTGTCTTTCTATATCTTTACCGTATTTTTTAAATATTTATTTATTTATTTTGAGAGTGACAGACAGACAGAGAGAAAGAGGCAGATAGAGATAGATAGAGAATGGGTGCGCCAGGGCCTCCAGCCACTGCAAATGAACTCCAGATGCATGCACCCCCTTGTGCATCTGGCTAACGTGGGTCCTGGGGAGTCAAGACTTGAACCGGGGTCCTTAGGCTTCACAGGCAAGTGCTTAACCTCTAAACCATCTCTCCAGCCCCTATACCTTTACCACATTAAACTTATGTTTTAGCATACTTTTAGAGCAAAACAACTATGAATATTCTGTTATAAAAATATTATTCCAGCTCCTTTTATGCTGTTAAGTATTTTGCTCTAGAGATAACCCTGTTCATGTCTGACTCATTGTTCAACAAATCTATTCAGCACAATAATATGCAGCCCCAGAAAATTATAGTTGATGTGATGAGTAACAGTCATACTTTCAGCTTTATGCCTTCAGCAGTCTCAGTTGAAATATTCAGTATCACACAAGCAAACTGCCCTTCTCTATGTTCTCCTTAGTTTA
Source organism: Jaculus jaculus (assembly GCF_020740685.1). Lineage (NCBI taxonomy): Eukaryota > Metazoa > Chordata > Mammalia > Rodentia > Dipodidae > Jaculus > Jaculus jaculus. The sequence continues at coordinate 27,608,355 of NC_059104.1, forward strand.
CTTTCATATTTTGTTACTGGAATACTTTCTTTACTTATGATACAACTATGTATCTTCCCTTGCTTTATAATTTTGACTTGGCCAGAAGAATAACCTGGTTGAATATGAAAGTCTTAGGTTTTGTCTATCCAGCAATATAATTGGTAAAGAATCTTAATTACACAATTCATGTTGCAATTAATTCTAATAAAGAAGGAATTGAGAAGTCTAAAAACTCAAGGGAGAAAATGTTCATTAATATATGAGTTCAGGAGCACCTGTACACTGCATGTTTCAAAGTATCCACCTCACAGATGGATTAGAGGATGTGTATGTATACATCTCCACATCACTCTGTAGTATTGCTTTCCATTCAAGAATAAAACTCACTACACTCCAGGTAGCATCATTAGAGTACAGGTTAATGCTTTAAGACATCATAAGCTAAACCACAAAACAGACTGTAAATGGAGGTATGCACTGAATATACAGGATATTCTCTAGGTGACAAAAAATATCTTTAATAAATGACAGTTCCAGGTGATGTTGGGTAGGAAGGGTTAGAAAAGTGTATTAGACACTCTCTTCTCTGTTCTGACAAGTCATTAAGTAAAGGTATTTATGAAGCTCATAATTTATTGAATTGTTCCTTATTCCTAGAATAAATTGAATACTTTGTCATTAGTAGAAGACAATATTTCCAGATATGAAAACATAACTGAATAGAAATGAAAATCTTCACCCTCCATAGAATTGAAATATATAAATTTATGCCATTCTTGGCCTGTGTTTCAGCCAGATATTTTTGAATGCATAACTTCCTCCAAAAGCATACAACCATGGACTTCTTTCTCATCCTTTGTCATAGTTGCTGAAAATTCCCATTTCAGTCATCACTATGTCATCACTATGACTGAAACCACTGGGCTGTGTCATTGAATACCCAGCATTCCAAATTGATTTGTTGCTAATCTTACTATGCTATTTAGAAGCAATAGTAACTCTATGGTTCTCTGGGTCATGTCACCAAGCATATATATTAACTTATTTTTCTGCTTATCCAAAAATCAAGCGTAAGCAGAGATTAATGCCAGCGATTAAATAAATATTTTATCTCTTTCCAATGGAAGCAACCCCAACCAAAACCTCGAATCAAGTAGCATTGGAAACAGAAATTCTATATATAAAAAAGTAGAGACAATTTCTTGTCATCATTTTTACATAGGTCCGGACATAAATTTGTTTTCAATATATAGAGAGCTTATGAAGGACAGATTCCCTAACAAAACCTAAACATGCTACTCTCTTGCAGGTACCTAAGAGGTACAGTATGTCAAGATCACTCTCAAATAAATAAATAAATATTGAACAAAAAATATTTTAAAAAATTATATAAAAAAAAGATATTTTGATGAGTCTACTTTCTTTGTCACTTCTATGTTCTTTAAATGACTCTTTATTAATTCAACATTGTGACAGACCATTTGCCACAGCATAATGAAGGCTAAGAAACATTATTGAATATCTTGGTGGATCAATGTGTTCAAGGAGGGGGAGTCTATAATCAGACAAGATGAGGGTTCCGTTAGTGATTCAATTCCCAATTTCCAATCCAAGGTATCAGTTGTAATCAACATGCTATGAAGTATATTTTTTAAAAATTTTATTTATTTATTTGAGAGTGATAGAGAGAGAGAGAGAGAGAGAGAGAGAAGCAGATATAGAGAGAGAGACAGAGAGAGAATGGCTTCCAGCCACTGCAAATGAACTCCAGATGTGTATGCCCCCTTGTGCATCTGGCTAACATGGGTCCTGGGGAATTGGGCCTTGAACTGGGGTCCTTAGGCTTCACAGGCAAGCACTTAAACACTAAGCCATCTCTCCAACCCAAACATGCTATGAAGTAACTTTAAGGTATGTCACAATGAACACTAAAGGTCAGCCTCTTCTGGAATCAGCACAGATTGGAGGATGGAGTCTGATGCTATTGAATGAGTGAAGATCTTCTCTTCCTCTCATCTTTGCACGTTTCTTTCTCAGATCCATTGCAATGGTCCTACAGTGATCTTTTCTGGGCTAAGTACATAGAAAGAGAAATGGATCTTCTGTTTGATTGCTTTATGTCTCCTCAGACATGAAAGCTTTATGATAGACTTAGCTTTACACTGTTTCCCATTATCATTTCCTTTAAATTTTATATATCTATATTATATATATTTTTTCTTTAAATACTGTATTTCACATAATATGTTGGGCAGTTAAAATAACCAATTTCCCTAACAAGGTGTGATGTACACCTTTGCTTAGGTGTCAGCTTTTTTTCCTGTTCCCTACTTTCTTCCATGTTGAGAAAAAACATTTAACTTAGGATTTGTTAGTTGTGAAAGTCACAGTCTTCTTGTGATAGTTTCATGAAACCTTGCAGAACTTCACCCAACACACAGTTAGACTGTCACCTATTAGCTGTGTCTAGTAGCTTTGGGTCCAGAGTGGCAGTAGCCTCCCTCTTGAGCTTCTGTAAAGTCTTTGAAGATTTGAAAACATAAAATTATTTATTAAATGGTCAAAATTCCCATTAATTGTGCTAAGAAATAATCCCTGGTCTTCTATGTCTTTCCTCCAATGTTTATACAAGGTCTATTTCTTTCTGATATGTGATAAAATAAGCACAAAGGGGAAAACCTGGCCCCACTATCATTGGATACCTAAAATTTTCCAAATGTTAACCTTTACATAATTTATCTCCTACCACTAGAAATAATTCTGCTATCATAGTTTATAATAATCACCATGGCTCACTTTCTGAATCCACAGTGTGTATTCATTTATGTGGATTTCACATATATATAAATATATATATATATATATATATATATATATATATATATATATATATATATATATATGTATGTATGTATGTATACACACACACACATATATGAACAACAAGGCAATCAAGTTTCTGGTGAACTCTACTATGTCAGGAGCTGTGGCAGTTATAGATCTGAGACAGATAACTAATGTGGACACCATTTCTTTCCTCACGAAAGTGAACTGTGTTCTGCCTGCCGTAGACATAGGGGGAAATAACTCATTTGGAATATAAATAGCTTAAATGTCAAATGCCAGAGATTGTACTGAGTTATGAAAACCAGGATACCTTATCTATCACAGGATACCACTTGATTAAAATAAGATACCTCGCAGGAAAGTGTGTGTCTCTGGATCCTCCTGGCTGCAGTTCAGGGAAGGCATCTAGGCAGCAGTGGAGAGCAGGGTCTTGAGCAGCTGTGAGATTAAGGGGAAATACACCCAGGAGATGAATTCAGGGATTAGCTCTGTTTATTCAACCAGGAAATGGGTTTATAAGCAGTTGAAAGAGAGAGGGAAGAGGACCCTAAGGGAATTGATAGTTTTAAAGGTTGCATGCCTAGAAACCTTCATTTCAGCATGTAGGGAGAGTTAGGTGATCTACATAGTGATTGGAAGATGGTCGCAGGAGGATAGGCTGTTTGAAGGCTGCTGGCTGATACCATATAAGGAGTTTCCTAGGCACCTGACCAAAGTTCACAGGACTGTGAGTGAAGCCTAAGTATATATAGGTGTGTAGGGCTTGGAGAGGGAGTGGCCTCCTGTGGGGAGGGGGTCCTTAGTCATGACTAGCAGCTCAGGCCAGTCTCCTGAAGGCTCCACCCTATGACTGGCAGTGCCCGATAGGAATGTGCCATGGTCTGTTTTGCAACCCAAAGGCTTATAAAGGTTAAGTCATTAGAAAGTAATAGGATTTCTCTCCTGCTTCTTTAAGTGTTTTAAGGAGGACAGTATGTTTGATACGCATGCTAGTCTATATAGGTTTACTTGTATTTGGTATGTTCGTGAGTGTGTGTATGTTTGTTCATGCATGCAATTGTGTGTTTGTGTATAAGAACCCACATGCCACTGTACACGTGGAGAATAGAGGAAATCTCGGGGTGTTGATCTTCACGTTCCAACTTGTCGTTTGGGACAGGCTAGCTCATCCATGGCCTTCTAGGAATGTTTCCTGTATCTTCTAATGATTGTGATTTCAGGCCTGATATTACTGAAGTCTCCTGCAGCTTTTAAGTGAGGTCTGAGGGTCCAGCGTCAAGCACTGCAGGTGGAGACGCAAGGGATTTATTCCTTGAGCAACCTCTCTGGTTCCGGCAGTTGCTCTTTTCCCTGCTATGTGCGACTTGACTTCAACCCAGGTAATCAGCATGCATTATTGCCCACGTAGCTCAACAGCAGCCACTGCTGTTTCAGCGTCTTATAGAAAGCACTTTTTATATCCAGAGTCATTGCAATTTAATTTATTTCCAGAAAAATATAATACCACTATCCAAAGTAATTATTGTTCTAAATTCTCAATGCTATATCATTTACAATGGACTATAGCTAAAACAATTTGGAGTTCTGGTTTCCTTGGATCACAAGATGCCTAACATGAAGCTATCTATCAATTCAAATAGTAAATCCAAGCACCAAACACTTCAGAATTATTTTACTTCATCATCTGTGAACAGTGTTGCTCATGGTTTACTTATGCTCCAGAGATGCCTGATTCATTGCAGTCATTGTATTTATTTCAGTCAAAAAGCAGTAGAGGAGTGGAGGTAAAAAGAAAAAGGGAAGACCACTTGAATTCGATTTCATTTTTATTTCCTTCAATCCACATTCAATATAACACTAGATAGAGCTACATCCCTTGCCCACTTGAGTCATGTAAGTCTCTAGAACTTACCATCTTAAGTTTCCTAACTTGCTCCTATCTAAGTATTATTAGTGTTCTTTCTGTAAAGAAAGTAAGCAGAGGCAAAAAAAAAAAAAAAAGCAAGAATACATTCTGTGTGGATATTAAACTTGTATCAACATATTTCATTCCTATGTTAATCTCAACATCCTAAAATATGTTAAATACAGTCACAGGGAACTTCTGGAAATTTGGTTAGTCAATCAACAATTAACTGATATGATGCACTTAACATGTGTTAGTGCCACATGGTAAGAAAATTATAACTCATATCAAAAGAAGGAAATTCTGAATTCTGGTCTAAGTATTCTGATTAATGCATTTGCTTTCCTCAAATTTAATTAAATTGCCCTGATTGCTTTCTCACTGCATACTGACTAGATAAATATTAAGTTCTACTTCTTGTATGCAACTACAATGAGGGGATGAATTAAGGGTAATGATAATGGATGCTAATATCATCATCTACAGGCCACTGAATTTGAACAAGCTCACATTTTGGGGAAAAAAAAAAAGTCCTGCTTGTGACAAAGTAATGCACATTTGCAGTGTGCACATGGCCTGTGAACACAGATGTATGATATGTAGAGTCATATAATCACCTGGGCAGAATTAGAACCTCTCATTTTATCATCTACAGGGCTTTGTAAGACATTTTTTCTTTTGTATATTGGTATTGCAGGTATGTTTAATTATATTGGCATCGTTACAACACACACTTTAAGATATGCACTTTAGACCTTTTGAAACAAACCAAGCATAATAGTCCTTGAGGCACTAGATATTTATGACCACTCCTTTGCCAAAATCATACAGCATGATGACAAATGTACCCCATGCAAAGAAAACATATATTTGCAATAAAAATTTTAATTGAATTAGCTCATAGTTCCTAATAAACCATTTCATTTGAAATATGATCACAATTTCCTTGGCACTCAGTTCCTAATATATCAGCAAAGAGTCAAATGAGATAGTATAGTAGCAGGATGCTAAAAGTACTTAATTATTTTAATTTAATGGCATTTATTTAAAAGGACCCTATGGGATCTATCAGTCTTAACTCTGCCAATTGTTATTTTGGTTTTAAAATGAATACTGTGACAGAGTGAAAGCCTTTGATTCAAGTTGTTCACACATAGTATTAAAGCAGGCCACTAAAACTAAGGGGATACCACTGAACATATGTGAATGAAGCACAGCATGGCCATAGCATTTTATACAACCTCAGCCATTCTGTCTGGGTAAGTGCCACCCTGACAGTGACCACTTTATTTGCTTCTCATACAAAATGAAGATACTGAATTTGCATAATCTATGCACCTAGAAAAGGAACTATTTCCCTGAAGGGTGTCTTGAAGCAGAGGCTTATTTTTAGACCTTGAGGAAACCTGATATTAATATCTAGAACATTCCTTAGTTAAATGCGAAAAAATTGCTACAGCCATACACTTAAAGTTATAATTTTTTTCTTTTCCTTTTCCTTTTTTTTAGTGTTTTTTTTTTTTAATTAGTTTTCTATTCAGCAAATACAGGCAGTTTGGTACCATTATTAAGCTCATCCTTGAACTACCCCCTCCCCAATGTCCCCTCCTTGTTGATGTATATGGGTCGTGCATTGTGGAGTTAGCCCACAGTTATTGGTACAATAAATGTCTCTGCATATCATGCCTCATCACTGAAGCAGACCAAAAATGAACCCAACATGGCTCAGGGAAATTTTGCGGAAGAAGGGGCAGAAAGAATGTCAGAGCCACATGTTGGGGCATGATATGCAGAGATATTTCTTTTCCTTTTAGTTATCCTTTTATAGTCAGAGATCAGATGGGGAACATTTTACACCTAATAGAATAGTATTTGCGCTAAGGAGATGACTCCCTAGATAAAGCACTTTCCACACAAGTATGCTGACCTAAATTAGAGCACCAGGACCTATGTACAGCCTGTTTGAGGAGTGCCCTTCTGTAGTTCTAGTGTTCCTCTGAAGAGATGGGAGGTCGTGGCAGAAGAATCCCTAGATTCAATGACAACAAGCCTAACAGAAGCAGTGGTAATAAGCTAGAAGGTGAGGCTTGTCATTCTAGGTTGTCCTTGGTGCACATGTACCAATCGTGTGTGCACATGCACACACACACATGCACACACACACACATATCTTTCTCTAACATCATTCACTTTTACACACACACGAAGATAAAATGATAATCCTAGTATTTCTGTTCTCATAGCTCTTTTTACCTTCATTAACTTATGTGTAATTATAAATAAAATAATTAGGATTTAATTAATAAAAAATGTTTTTGCTGCCACCAAAACCAGTTGCCTTGATCCTCACCATAGAACGCTCTGACCTAGACCTATGAGGGTCAGCCTCCTCCTACGCTCACACACAGGTTGGCTATGGTATTTTGAATGTCATTAGCAGAGTAATATGGCCAGGACATTGGGTCACAGTTCTTTAGTACAAGCTGTGACACTTGCATGGCAAATTATGGTCTGGGCAGTAACAGAAATAAGGCCTCTGTCTGCATCTAATTACTACAAAATCTTATAAAGACAAATGATCTTTCTCTTATCTTCACACAAGAATCCTCACTTCTTTTTTTTTTCTGTTTTTTTTTTTAATTTTTTTTTTTTATTTCAGAGCGACAGACAGAGAGAGAAAGAGGCAGAGAGAGAGAGAGAGAGAGAGAGAGAGAGAGAGAGAGAGAGAAAGAGAATGGGCACGCCAGGGCTTCCAGCCACTGCGAATGAACTCAAGACGCATGTGCCCCCTTGTGCATCTGGCTAACGTGGGTCCTGGGGAATGGAGCCTTGAACCGGGGTCTTTAGGTTTCACAGGCAAGGGCTTAACTGCTAAGCCATTTCTCCAAGCCCGAATCCTCACTTCTTGATATTATTCTATATAAACAGAGACTTGATCACATGATGTCATTCTATAGGATTCCACAAATATTTTGTGCATTAAAATAGTGGATGCATTTTTAAATTTAATTATCTTTTATTATATATTTATTTCAGAAAGAATGGAAAGGGAGGAGAAAGAGAGAGAGAAGAAGAAGGAGGAGGAGGAGGAGGAGGAAGAGGAGAAGAAGAAGAGGAAGAAGAAGAAAAAAGAATGGGTTTTCTAACACTTCAAATACACCCTAGAAATATGTGCCACTTTATGTATCTAGCTTCTTATGGTGTTGCAGTCAGGTTCCCATTGCTGGCAGAAATCATCTGACCAAAAGTGGTGTGTGAAGAAAGGTTTATTTTGGCTTACAGAATCAAGCAGAAACTCCATGATGGCAGGGAAATGACAGCATGAGAGCAGAAGGTGGGCATCACCCCATGGCCAGCATCCAGTGAACAAGAAACAGTAGCAGGAGACTGTGACAAACATTGGCAAGGGGACACTGGCTACAACACCCATGAGCCCACCACCAACAATACCCTGCCTCCAGGAGGAATTAATTCTCAAATCTTCATCATCTGGGAATCTAGTGATCAGAACACCTAAGTTTATGGGGACACATGAATCAAAGCACTACATTCTACACTTGGCCCCCTATAAACTGAGCCATCAATGATGTAAAATGCAATGCATTCAGTCCAACTTTAAAAGTTCCCATAGTTTTTTTTTTTTTTTAAAGACTTTATTACTTATTTACTTATTAGATACAGAGAGATGGAGAAATTGTGTGTGTGTGTGTGTGTGTGTGATTGGTCAGGCTAGGTCCTCTAGCCATTGCAAATGAACTCTAGATGCATGTGCCACCATATGCATCTGGCTTACCTGGGACCTATGGAATCAAACCTGGGTCCTCAGGCTTCACAGGCATGCACCTTAACCACTAAACCAACTCCCCAGTCTCCCATAGTTTTTATCAACCCCAGTGATGTTCAAATATCCCATAATCCAAGGTCTTTTAACTGAGCCATAATACAAAAATCCCCCCCCCAAAAAAAACATAATTGCACAGAATAAACATTCACACTGCAAAAGATGGCATTGGGCACAGCAAAAAAATATTCAAGAAATAGAGGATTTAAACAGGGCAAACATCAAACTCTGTAGCTACCAGTCTAATAACTAGTCAGTGACAAATCTCCAAGCTCCATAATTCTGAATAGCAACAAGTCTCTGGAGTTCCAATTGCACCCCTCCAGCTAAGCTTCTCACAGTTCTGGAAAACTTCATGCAGTGCCTGTAGCTCTCGGTAGCAGTGGTTTGTGGTCCCAACATCTCTACTGCAAACCATGATCCTTTCTCACAGCTCCATAGGCTCTCCATGCAGACAATCCAACAAACCTGCTTCACACTGAACATGGCCATTTCCAAAACACAAGACCATGTTGAAAATTAAATGACCCTCTCTTTCCTGCATTTTTTTAAATTATTCAATTATTTATTTGAGAGAGAGAGAGAAGTGGGTGCTTTTAAACATTTTTATCTTTATTTATTTATTTGAGAAAGAACAAGGCAGAGGGTGAGAGAGAAAAAGCATGGGCATGCCAGGGCCTCCAGCCACTGCAAATGACCTCCAGATGCACATGTCACCTTGTGTATCTGGCTTATGTGGGTCCTGGGGAATCCAGCTGAAGTCATTTTGATTTTCATTTGGTGTTTGACTTAACCACTAAGTGATATCTCCATCATTTTTTCCTTCATTTTTTATACTTCATAATACCATGTGGGGTGTCACTTTGTTATTCTGGGGGCAGTGGAATGAAGCCAACTTTGAAGATCAGGACACTCCTTGAGCACTCAGGCCTCTTCAAAACAGTCCTGTTGCCCCAGAGCAGGTCAGCTGGCCCAATCTCAAAGGTTATAATCTTCCATATAATTGCAGCTGAATGGGCAGAAGTTTCAGCACAAAAAAATCATTTCTGTGCCATATCCCTCTGCCTATAATAGTCCATTTCTATGCAATGCTCAGGACATGGGCATAGCAGCCTGCCTCTCTTACAAACTGCTTTTGGTGGCAACTTTATTGTTGCAGTCAGGTTCCCTTTGCTGGCAGAAATCACACAACCAAGAGCAGCTTGTAGGAAAAATTATTTATTTTGCCTTATGACTAGAGGGGAAATTCCATGAAAATAGGGAAAATGGCAGCATAAGCAGAGGGAGGACATCACCTCCTGGTCAAAATTAGATGGAAAACAGTATTGCAGGAGAGTGTGCCAAACACTGGCAAGGGGAAACTGGCTATAATACCCATAAACCCACCCCCACAATACACTGCCTCCAGGAGGTGTTAATTCCCAAATCTCCATCAGCTAGGAACGTAGAATTCAGGACACCTAAGTTTATGGAGGACAACTGATTCAAACCATCACACATGGGAACTGGGGACCTGGAACTGGGTCATCAGGCTTTGCAAGCAAACAACTGTAACAACTGGGAATCTCTCCAGCCTATTGTGAATACATTTTTGAAACTCTACTCATGCAAAAGCATCTTTCACTTCTCCATGTTCTATTCTGTGATTTCAAATTTAGATGTTGGAAACAAAATGAAATTTCAAGTTTTGGTGCAGGAGATTACTAGCAAGAAAGATAAAAAAAAAATATTTCGAAGTTGAAAATTTATAAAACATATTTTAATAATTGGTAATGAAACTACCATGGCTTTCGCTTTAAATGATTGAAGACATGTTGGAGAACAGCACACCAAAATCCATATTATATTTACTTTCTTATCTTTATGAATGTGAACTTAAAATGTAAAATGTAGGAATTCCAGCCAGTTGTAATACATTTGTATTCGATACTAATCAAGATAAATACTCCTTTTGCATTCCTTTGCCTGCAAAACATTAAACTGCATTTGATGGAGAAACTGAATTAAACATGGCACACATACTATATAATTTTATTAACTTTGATGTAAAGGTAAAAATGTCCCAAATAGCCTCATGTGTTTGTGATTAATCCCAGGCTGGTGGAAATTTTGGAGGTAGGAGCTTGTTGGAGGAAGTGTGTCACTGGTGGCACACTTTGAGGTTTATTAGTACAGCTCCAAACCCAGTACTAAAATTATTCCCACCAAGATATATCTGATCACTCTCTTGCTGCTTTACCACCACAAAAAAATTTCTTCTCAAACTGTATTCCTGAAATAAACACTTTCTTTTGATAGTTTGCTTTTGGTCAAATATTTTGTACCAACAGCTAGAAGGTTGCTACTACACTAATTAAAAGAGAAAACGGGGGCCTCTGGTAGCTTTGTCAGTCAAGGGATGGTCATGTAATCATAAGGATCTGACGCCCATGTCCAGAACACACACTAATTAGAAGGCCATTGTGGCACACTTACAATCTCACTGCTGAGACTGGAGAAACATGGGTGTCTGGGATTCTTTGCCAACCACTCTAGTTTTTTTTTTTTTTTTTTTTTTTTTTGGTGAGTCCCAGATCAGTTAGAAAGTCTGTATCAAAATATGGTGGCTGGGCTGGAGAGATGGTTTAGGGGTCAAGTGCTGGCCTGTAAAGCTTAAGGACCTCAGTTTGAGGCTCGACTCCCCAGGCCCCTCTTTAGCCAGATGCACAAGGGGGCACAGTCGTCTGGAATTCGTTTGCACTGGCTGGAGGCCCTGGCGCGCCCATTCTCTCTCCCTCTCTCTATCATGCCTCTTTCTCTCTCTGTCTGTCGCTCTCAAATAAATAAATAAATAAAACAAAAAAATTAAAAAAAAATATGGTGGCTAACACCTGAAGACTAATACCCAAGGTTGTCCTCTTCTCTTTGTATGCAAAAAGCAAAAAAAAAAAAAAAAAAAACATACACACACACAAAAGCAAGCACACAAATATGCACAGAAATGCACACACACAATATATAACTGACTTGCATTAAGTGTAAGATATCACATTAAATATATAAGGCAAGTACTTGGTGACCCAATTAAAAGTTACAACTAGGGGTGGGTGCAGAGGTTTGGAGTGAGTAGGCCAGACCCTTGTTTTCCAGTTCTCCCCAGCTAGCTGGTCTGGGTTCCCTGAATGGACAAGAGAGTGCCAGTAGTAGCAGTATGAAGTGACAGGCCAGACCCCTGTCTCTTGGCTCCTCTCAACACCCTGGCCTAGGTTTCCTGTGCTGGTCTGCATGCAGATGGGCATGGTGGAGGTCTGCAAAGAGTATAAGCCAGTCCCTGTTTCCTGGCTCCGCCCACTTCCCTGATCCATGTTCTCTGGGCAGGACTGTATGCAGGAGAGCACAACATAGAGTTGGGAGGGCAGATCCATGTTTCCTGGCTCTTCCCAGTCCCCTGTTCCTGGTAAGTCCCACTGTGTCTTGCTTGGGGAAGATTGGTCCCTGCGTGAGCTGTAGAATCAGACCTTTTGCTCTGGTATCCTAAGTAGCCACTGAGTTCCAACATACCTGTTCACCTAAGTCAGAGCATACATGGGCCAAAGGACAAAAATTCCACCTCAATAAAATAAAGAGCATCCCTAAAATGGGTAGAAAACAATGCCAAAAAAAAAAAAAAGCCAACAAAAGTCAGAAAACAGAAAGCTATCCACCAAGGATGCCTAGTCCTAGAATGAAAACCTACAATGAAATCACAGAGAAATCAACAAAAATTCATTCCCAAAATGAAAGCACACGCACAAAAACAAACTTGATCAAATGCAAGAATGAATTACAAGAAGCATCAAAAAAAATCAGAATTTGTTTGGATGATCTGTCTATTACTGATAATGGTGTGTTAAAGTCCTGAGCTATGATGGTGTTGGTGGTTATTTCTGTTTTATTGTCAAGTAGGTTTTGTTTTATGAACTGTGGTGCCCCTGTGTTTGGTGCATACAGATTTATGATTGTAATATCCTCTTGATGGATTGTTCCCTTTATAAGTAGGAAGTAGCCTTCTTTGTCTTTTTTGATTGTTTTTGGTTTGAAGTCAACTTTATCTGATATTAATATAGCTACACCTGCTTGTTTCTTATTCCCATTTGCTTGGAATATTGTTTTCCACCCTTTCACCCTGAGGAGGTTTCTGTCTTTAGTGGTAAGGTGGGTTTCTTGAAGGCAGCAGATTGAGGGGTCTAATTTTTTGATCCACCCTGTTAGCCTGTGACTCTTGATGGGTGAATTAAGGCGACTGGGGAAAATGACCAAGATCTGTCCAAGCAACTGATTGTCTAACCTAATTAGCAACAAATAACCTGATGTGATGCCCACACAAGTGCAATAGTGGCACACAGCCATGGTGAGGAACCAACTGCTCTTGATTTGGCTAACTGATCCCCTCAGTGGTACTAGACCCATAGCTGGAGCTGGGAAACAAGTCAGAACCATACCCAAACACAAACCCACTCTACAATATCAAGCTACCATCAATCACAGGGTATAAGAGGGCCTAAACCTATCATACTGTCTATCAAAAAAGCAAGTCTTATCTCAATTTTCCGGATGCTAAATTACTCTCCGTTGGAGATTCTGCTTCTCTTTTCCAGACAGATGCAGATCCTAAGAAGAGAGCTGCCCCAACATACCTCAAAAGGGGCCCAACTGAAACAAAGGACAACTGGCAAAATAAGCAAGGGTGATGTTTTCCTGTGAACCGAATACCAGCACAAAGGGGAAGGAGATCAACGCAGAGAAAAATCAACTCCTACCAAAGCAGAGAGCCAGAGCCTCAGAGGCCCCCAACACCTCAGCACTGAAGCAGACCAAAAATGAACCCAACATGGCTCAGGGAAATTTTGGGGAAGAGGGGGCAGAAAGAATGTCAGAGTTACATGTTGGGTCATGATTTGCAGAGACATTTATCATACCAATAACTGGGGGCTAACTCCACAATGCATGACCCATTTTCATTAACAAGGAGGGTCTAATGGGATGGGGTAGATCACAGATGAGCCTAAATAATGTTACCAAACTGCCTGTATTTACTGAAAAGAAAGCTAATAAATTAAATTAAAAAAAAAACAGAATTTGCATTGTAATTGTGCCTCAAAAAGATATGGACGTAATACAAAATAAAACAAAACAAAAATCAAATAGAAATTATAAAAAATCTCTCTAGAGCCCATCACTGACAGTGTTCTCATGTGGAAGATAGAACTTCTGACTTGAAAAACAAGACAGAAGAAATTGATTGGATGCCAAAATCTTTGCTATGTTCATAAAATCAAATGAGTAGAATATGAGGTAACCATGGGATACCCTAAAATGACCAAACATCCAGGTCATGGATATACCAGAAGGAGAGGAAATCCAGGCCAAAGACATAGAGAATATATAAAAGAAATTAATTGAAGAAAATTTTCTAAATCTCTCAAATGTAAGGCCCATCCAATACAAAAAGCCAACAGAACACCAAACAGACAGGACCAAAGAAGGCACTCTCCAAGATACATCATAGCTAAAACTCCTAGCAATGAAAACAAAGAAAGAGTGTTTAAAGCAGCCAGAGAGAAACATGTCACAACATACAAAGGCAATACCATCAGAATCACATCAGATTTCTCAATGGAAATCCTGAAAGCCAGAAGGGCTTGGAATGGAACACTTCAAAGTCTAAAAATCTATGTCTAACAACCAAAGCTACTCTACCCGGCAAAAGAATTCCTCATAATAGATGTTGAAAGAAAACCTTTACATGAAAAAAGTAAATTCTATGACTATATGAATACAAAGCCAAACCTACGGAGAATACATGAGGGAATACTGCACACAGAACAATCTCAAGAATCAACAGGAAGAAGATCACAATAACAAACGTAGACCAGTATCTACATAGTACAAAACACAAGAAACTCAATAAAACAACTCATCGTGGCAGGAATTAATTCAAACCTCACAGTAATAACCTTCAATATTAATAGCCTTAACTGACCCATTAAAAGACACAGATTATCAAAATGGATCAAAAACTGGACCCCTCTATCTGTTGTCTTCAAGAAACCCACCTAACCACTAAAGAAAGACGCCCCCTGAGGGTAAAAGTTTGGGAAATGATATTCCAAACAAATGGAAAAAAAACAGGTGTTTCTATACTAATATCTGATAACATAGACTTCAAACCAAAAAGGCAAAGAAGGCCACTTTTTGCTCATCAAGAGAATGATCCAATATATGCACATCACAATCTTAAATACATTTTTGCCAAATACAGAGGCGTCACACTTTATAAAACAAAATCCACTTGACAATAAAACAGAAATAAACAGGAACACCATCATAGTCAGAGACTTCAATACTCTATCATCAATAGATCATCCAAGCAAAACATTAAGAAGGAAATAATAGGGCTCAACAACATCATAGATTAACGAAACCCAACCGATGTCTATAGAGCTTTCTATCTCAACTCTACAGAATACACATCCTTCTCAGCAGTTCACAGAAGCCTCTCCAAAATTTGACCATATATTAGACCATAACGAGTCCTTTCATAAAGTCAGGAACATTGACATAACTTCCTGCATCCTGTCAGATCATAATGCTTTAAAGTTAGAATTTAACAACAAGAGACACATCAAGAACTCCACCAGCTCCTGGAGACCAAACAACATATTTTTAAACAAAGAATGGGTTGTGAAAGACATCAAAAAAAAAAAATGTAAAATTCCTCTAATTGAATGGTAATGAAAACACAACCTACAAAAACTTATTGGACACAATGAAGGCAGTCTTAAGGGGAAAATCCATGGCACTAAATGTCTTCATTACAAAGACAGAGAGATTCCAAATTAATAACCTGACTTTCCACCTAAAGGCACTGGAATAACAAGATGAATCCAACCCAAAGAGCTCCAGATAGAACAAAATAATTAAGATTAGAGCAGAAAATAATGAATTGGAAGCTAAGAAAACAATTTAAAAATTGATGAAATCAAGAGTTGGTTCTTTGAAAAAATAAACAAGATCAACAAAACCTTGTCCAATATTATCCAAAAAAGCAATCCAAAATCTCTACTACACAGAATTAAATAATCTGAAAGAAATGAATGAATTCCTGGACACATACCACCTAACAAGACTAAACTCAGAGCAGGTTAATCTCCTAAGCAAGCCTATCAAATCCATGGAGTTTGAAAAGGTTACCAAAAACCTTCCTAAAGAAAAGTCTAAGCCAGACATGGTGGCTCAAGCCTTTAATAACAGCACTTGGGAGGCAGAGGGAGGAGGATTGCCATGAGTTCAAGGCCACCCTGAGACTGCAGAGTGAATTCTAGGTCAGCCTGAGCTAAAGTGAGACCCTTCCTCTAAAAACCAAAAAAGAAAAAAAAAAAAAAAAGAAGAAGAAGAAGAAGAAAAGTCCATGGCCAGATGGCTTCTCAGCTTAATTCTGTCAAACCTTTACTGAAGAACTGAAACCAGTATTTCTCAGACTATTTCACATAATCAGATAGCAGGGAATCCTCCCCAACTCCTTTTATTAAGCTACCATCACCCTAATACCAAAGTCAGACAGAGATACAAGAAAAATAAAAAATAAAAAAAAAAACCTCTAAGCCTAGATCCTTGGTTATAGATGTGAATATCCTGAATAAAATCTTTGCAAACTGAATTCAACAACACATCGATAGCATTATCCACCTTGATCAAGTAGGCTTCATCCCAGGGATTCAGGGATGGTTTAACATACGGAAATTGGTCAACTTAATACACCACATGAATAAAGTTAAACATAAGAACCACATGATCATCTTATTTGGTTCAGAGAAGACCTTTGACAAAATACAACACCACTTTATGATCAAAATACTTGAAAAGGGGCTGGAGAGATGGTTTAGTGGTTAAGCTCTTGCCTACGAAGCATAAGGACACCAGTTCCAGGCTCAGTTCTCCAGTACCCACATAAGCCAGATGCACAAGATGGTGCATGTATCTGCAGTGGCTGGAGGCCCTGGTACACCCATTCTCTCTCTCTCTCTGCCTCCTTCTCTGTCTGTCACTCTTAAATAACTACAAATAAGCAAACAATTTAAAAAAATACTGGAAAGAACAGTCATGAACACAGGCTACATATAAAGCTCCTGAAGCCCATATAATACTCAATGGACAAAACTCAAGGAGTTCCTACTGAGATTGGGAACAGGACAGGGGTGCCCACTCTTCCCACTGCTCTTTGACACAGTACTAGAAGTACTATCCCAATCTATAAGCAAGAGAAAGGGAAAAAGGTTTGGAAATTGGAAATGAAGAAGTCAACTTAGCCCTATTTTCAATAACATCATCCTATATATAAGTAACCTGAAAGTCTCCATCTCAAAACTTCTAAAGATGATAATTTCCTTCAGCAAAGTGGCAGGGTACAAAACTCAATGCACAAAATTCAGTAGCTTTTCTATAGGAAAAGTACAAATATACAGAGCAATAAACCAGTGAGGCTGTTCTATCTTCAATAGCAAAAATTAAAAGAAACAAAAATAAAAAATAAAATATCTTGTAATAGCTCTAACCAAGTATATGAAAGACCCACATAATGAAAACATAAAAGACCTTAAGATAGAAATCTAGGAAGACTTGAGAAGATGGAAAAACATCCCATGTTCCTGGATGCATAGAATTAATATTGTGAAAATGGCAGTTCTACCAAAAACAATATGCAGATTTAACATAATATAATAAAAATACCAGCATCATATCATTCTTCACAGAGATTAAAAAAATGATTTAAAAGTTCATTTGGAATTGCTAAAGGCCTCACATATCCAAACATATACTAAAAATAAACAAACAAACAAACAAAAAAAAAACCGCCATAACTAATCTGAAGCTATATTACAAAGTCTTAGTGACAAAAACAGCACAGCACTGAAATAAAAACAGAAACATAGATGAATGGAACAGAATTGAAGACCCAGATCTTACATCAAGTAATTATAGCTGCTTGATCTTTGGCAAAGGTGATAATAATGTACACTAGAGAAAAGACAGCATCTTCAACAAATGGTGCTGGACAAACTTGATGACCATATGTAGAAAAATGAAATTACACTACTTATTTCACTACACACAAAAATCAAATCCAAATGAAAAAAAAAAAAGGAAGCACTCTTCATGATACAGGATTGTGAAAAGGCTTCCTGAACAAAACCCCAGCAGCCCAGGAAATTAAACAAACACTCAGCCAATGGGATCTCACAAACACAATGTTTTTACACAGATAAACATACCATAAGCATAGCCAATAGATTACCCACTGAGTGGGGGAAAATCTTTGCCATCTATACCAGTTACAGAAGGCTAATATCTAAAATCTATAAAGAACTCAAAAAGCTAAACAACAGGGCTGCAGAAATGGCTTAGCAGTTAAACACTTGCCTGTGAAGCCCAAGAACCCCGGTCGGAGGCTCAATTCCCCAGGACTCAAGTTAGCCAGATGCGCAAGGGGGTGCACATGTCTGGAGTTCATTTCAAGTGTCTGGAGGCCCTGGTGCACCCATTCTCATTCTATTTCCCCCCCCCCTCTCTCTCTTTCTCTCTCTTATCTGACTTTCTCTCTGTCTGTCGCTCTCAAATAAATAAATAAAAATAAACAAATTTTTAAAAGTTTTTTTTTTTAAGCTAAACAATAAAAATCAAACTACCTACTCCAAAAGTAGGGCAGAGAACTGAATAGGGAGTTCTCAGAGGAAGAATTACAAATGGCTTACACACACTTCAGAAAATATTCAACAACCCTAGTAGCCCAGGAATTTAAACAAGCACCCAACCAATGGGATCTCATAAAGCTAAAAAGCTTTTCCACAGACAAAATGCCGTAAGTAGAGCCAATAGAATACCCACTAAATAGGAGTAAATATTTGCCAGCTAGATCTACAAAAAACTCAAAAAAGTAAACTAAAAAATAATATCAAACAACCCACTCCAAAAGCTGGGTAGAGAACTAACTTGGTTGTTCTCAGAGGAAGCATACAAATGGCTAACACACACTTAAGAAAATGTTCAACATCCCTAACCATTAAGGAAATCCACATCAAAACAATTATGAGATTCCATCTTACCCAGTAAGGATAGCAAACATTAAAAAAATCAAATGAAAACAAATGTTGGAGAGGCTGTGGAGAAAAAGGAACCCTCATTCACTGTTGGTGGGAATGTAAGCTGGAACAATCACTATGGAAATCAATATGGAGACTCCTAAAAAGGATAAATATAGAGGTACCAACAGACCCTGTTATTTCCTCACTGGGCATTTACCATCAAAGCTCCACATCTCAGTTCAAAGATGTTTGATCAAAAATGTTTATAGCTGTTCAATTCGTAATAGCTAAGAACTGGAATCAATGCAGGTGCCCATCATTGGATGAATGGATAATGAATATGTGGCATGTCTTCATGACGGAATTCTACTCAGCAGTAAGAAAAAAAAATGCTAAAATGAAATTTGTAGCAAAATTGTTGAACTTGGAACAGATTATTCTAAGTGAACTCACACAATCACAGATATACAACTGTAGAATGGTCTCACTCACCTGTGGTTCCTCACCTGGATCAGCCCAAGTTAGTGACATACCTGAATGGCATCTTGAAGCTAGGACAATAGAGATGGCAGGGAATGTGGGAAGGAGAGGGTGGGGTGGACATAAAACTGAACCCAAATTGAAGTGGAAGTTAGACTAAAAGGCAGAACTCTCAAGAGGACCTTAAGGGGAGCAACTGGAACAAAGGGCCTTGGTGAGGATGAGATAAACCCTAACCTTAAATTTCTCATATTTATCTTTCTTCTCTGTCTTTTTATTTATTTATTTTTCTTTTCCTTTGGCTCTATCCTGTTATTCCCTATACCAGCATGTGGTTTATATCCACAATGAGCTGTTGATCAGAGACACCTACTAGATCTCCCAAAACAAACAAGACAGACGTCTGTCAGAGCTTTTGATTACCCACCAGTGGGTAATGGTAAGACTCTAATGCTGAAAATACCATATGCTGTTGGCACAGACCATGTAGAGATCTGGAAAAGAGACAGTATGCAGAAAATTAGTGCTGGAAGGCACTACATGAGCTACTGGAAAAAGTGGCCAACATCTTTTTGAGCAACTCAAGATCTAAACACCTCAGAAACAAACAACCTGATGTGATGCTCACACAAATGCAATAGTGGCACATGGCCATGATGGGTAACCAACTGGTCTTGGGTTGGCTAATAGATCCACTCAGTATAAGGAAAACGTTATCTGGAACTGGAAAACAAGTCAGAAACATATCTAGATAATGATTCTGCTTTCCATTTCAAGCTTCCACTAATCTTGGGCTGTAAGAGGGTTTACACTCTTTACATTCTCACTAATTGAATAGTCTTTATCCCATTTAACCAGTGCTGACTTCACTCTTTGTTAGAGAATCTACTTCTCTTGTTCAGGTGGGACCTGGACCTGAGGAGATAAACACCTCAGTCCACTCCATCCTGGCCCCAGCTAAAATCACAGAAGAATTGAGGAAATGAGCAAGAGTACTGCTTTCTTAGTGAATCTGATATTAGCACAAGGGTGAAGGAGATAGACACTGAGGACACTCAACTCCTAGAAAACCAGAGATCCAGAGGCTCCTAAGTGCCCATCACTGAAATATACTTAAAATTCTCCCAGATTGATCCATGGAATTTTGTGGAAGTAGAGGTGAAAAGATTGTTAGAGCCACAAGTTGGGGCATTTTTCACAGAGACATTGCCTCTCCCCCATAACTCTCTGCTGCCCCTAAAATGCATGATCCACAATTCCCATGGGTTGACCTGCATGCCCAAACAGGAAGACCTCTTCAGAAAAGGGGCAGGGAGGAGAGAAAGGATGGTACCAACATATGCTGTTTACATACTAAATATATCCATATATAATAAAAATAAATTTTAAAAATTACAACTAATTGCCCCAAATACATACACATAGTAAGAAAATTGATAATTACCTTCAAGATATTCCTACAGATGAAAAGATAAAAGCTGTCTGAATTATACTGACAGAATATTTAAAATGCAATATCAGGTTTCCTTTTGAATTTGAATATATTTTGCCATTGCTATAAAATAAAATATTATGTTAGTTATTAAAATAGACAAATAAGAAAAATAGACATTAATTCAGATACTGTTAGACAGAACTATTTTCCCTTTATCTGTTCATATGAGAAATTATTTAGAACAAAGAAAAATGAAATGCATTACCATTTTATCAATTATGAACAAATATGAAAATATTGTGAGGAATAAAGTTATAGAATAAAAAATGTTTTACACTTCCAGTAATGTCTCCTTGGAAAGTTTGTTCTTCTTAAAATCTTCAAAATCCTGTCAAGTTAATACAAAGGCTACTGCAAAAATATACAATGTACATTTTTTAAATATTATTTATTTATTTATTTGAGAGCGACAGACACAGAAAGAAAGACAGATAGAGGGAGAGAGAGAGAATGGGCGCGCCAGGGCTTCCAGCCACTGCAAATGAACTCCACACGCGTGCACCCCCTTGTACATCTGGCTAACGTGGGACCTGGAGAACCGAGCCTTGAACCGGGGTCCTTAGGCTTCACAGGCAAGCGCTTAACTGCTAAGCCATCTCTCCAGCCCACAATGTACATTTTTATAGGTATATATTTTCTACAGTCTGCATAATATCATCCTGAATTATATGCTAGTATCAGTCTTAATCAAACAAGATATGCCAGTTTCTTTCACAAATAACTTACAGATTTAGGTAGAGTATTCACACTTGAATATTTTGTTCCTAAATTGAAATTTGCATAAGTAAATTTTGGGTGGATCTAATGATCTTGGTATTATCATAATGATTTTCTGGTGAAATTAATGCTAATTAGAAAGACTCATAAGATCTAAAGACATACTAGACTCTGCCTAAGGGTAATTGTTAATGAATTGGTTCAAATATTGACAGTGTTTTAGTTCCTTTGATGTATTATAAGAAAATGAAGGCACTGACATTCTCATAATCCACTTATTAAGTTACTATATTAGTACTTTAACCCATAAAATATTTATAAAGGATTTTGCCTTTATTTTCTTATATTTTTGTTTCCAATTTTGTGATTATCCAGGAAGCAGTTATTTTTACTGCCATACTGTCAGATATTATTTATTCAATTGTATAACACTCTATGTCTGGCAAGTTCATGGTAAAGCACACTGGAAAATGAAATTCTAATCAGTAAATATAAACAACCATATATATTTTTCAACATAAAAGCATACTGTATATAGACAGGGACCGAAATATAGAAGATATTGATATTGATTATATTTAGATGTATTGATAGAAGGATAGATAGATACAGATTATGTAGATATATATGATATAGATACAGATAAGCTTTTATACATGTATCAGATGCATTTTAATGTCATTCATCCAGTTACCCCTCTTTTCTCCTTCTATCTCCCACTAAAAATTTCTCATACTACTTTTATTCCTTTTATTTTTTTGGCACGCTGAGTTAAATTTGGGTCACTTGCATGATTAAGGGTGGAGGCTATGTACTAGAGATTGAGTGACCCACCAGGTGCTGCATTACTGTCGGGCATGACTTCCTCACTCCTGGTGTTAATCAGCAGTCACTAGACTAGCTACTATAATAGGTGGGTTCTCATGAACCACCCCCATCCGTGATGAAATACTCACATGCTCAATATTGTACAAGAAATCACACCCACTGTGTGTTGATGAATGTAAGGGATACGTAACATCCAGAACACAGCATTCCACAGCCTCCTTGCTATTTCTTGTTCATACAAGTATACATTCTATGAGATGCCCTGAGCCTTTGAAGGGGTGGTTTACATGTTATGTGTAGGTCTGGACATATACAAGTCACTTATTTTTGATATTTTTGCCAGATTACATCTATGCATTAAATCCCTGCTCCTTGCATAAATAATTGTCTGTTATCAGGCTGCAAGCATACCAGTCTATAGGAGAAACATAGATATTTATGAATTTGACTTTTTGCCCATTTAGCATAACTACATCTTCCCCTAAAGCCTATGTCCCCTTGGCAAAGACTTTTGGCCAGACTTACAGTACAAGACATGATTTCCCTCCTGTAGCATTCAACTCAAATTTAATCAGAAAGCAATTGGTTGCTAGTATAACTGCCATTCAGCTGTTACACAAGTGGTCACATCTTGAATGATAGATTCATTTTGAAGTGTACAGGATCCACAGCTGACCATTGATGACATTTCCCTCCAGCAGTTTCCATAGCATTTCCTGACATGATGAAAGTCCACTGGTGGGAAGTTACCAGTTTGATTTCTGCTTAGTATCTGTATGTTCTGACAACAAAGCATGTGGTCTCTTCAGCAATAGGGATTTATCAGCTAATTTTGATAGGAAACCAATAGCAATGACGATAGTCTGCATTGTTTTAAAGGTATCAATAGTCCCTTGTCCTACAGCTCATTGGAGGGTAGTTTATCACTGACACTGGAATCCTTTGTTAATACCCCATGGCTTATGGGAGCAGTTTTATCTGCCTATATAAGATATCTTAGTTTAAACTTTTTTTTTCTTTTTTTTTCACAAATGTGTTAGAAGAGGTAGTGACTTAAGATGTCTTCATTACCCAAAAGACATTCAGACAAAGCAATAAAAATCATCATTTAACTTTTTTTTTATTTCTATTTTTTTATATATTTATATTTTAAGTTGGTGTGCTGAATAGGAGATTTACATATGGCTTATGTTATATGTCCTTAGTTTGTGTCATCCTCCCAACACCCCTTTCTCTATTATGAACACACCCTTATCTCTGCTTAAACATGTCTTTCCCACTATTTGTACCCCTCATCTATTTTCATAGTCCATGTGCTCATCTTAGTAAATATTTTGTTTAAATGTCACATACGTTATGTCTCATATGCAGATGCTAACATCTTTCTTTTGATGTTTGTGCATTTGAGTTGAAATGAATGCCTAGAAGCTAGGAAGCTATGGGTAGGCAGAGGTTCTTACGTGAAAACATAGTTCACACATGTGTTTTGAGTGTAAAGGTAGGGAAGATGACATGGGAAAGGTTTAAGCAGGTATGATAGCCAGAGAATGCAAGGCAGATTCATGTGGGAGAGGGTTAAGCACAACTGAAAAAAAAAAAAATTGAAAATTTGATAGTTTGAAAGCTAATTACATTTTTAATTTAAAAATGTAGTTGTACAAAGGTGCACTCCACGTCTGAATAAAATGGGTCCCAGGAGCAGTATCGTATTATTTAATGAAAACCCCAGTGCCCAGGGCTGAAATACCTTTATTTCTTAAACAACATGTCCTATTGTCATTGCTATTGTTTGCTCACTGAAACTACAAGATAAGTCACTATTTACTAAGGTCACCACTTGCTTCTGATGAAGGACCTTGAGTAATCGTGCTGGTGGTGAGCTGGAAGCTTTCTCTGTGCTGTGCAGCTTTCATAGTGAAGGAAGGTGCTATGCAAGTGTCCTCGATGATCTTATCCAGCTGCAGATGTTGTGTATTCATCCAAGTTACATCCACTGGTACAATAATAACCTGATTTCTACAACTGCCTTTTCACTGAATTTGATGATGCCCTCATAGGAATTCATGCTTAGTATTATAACCTGGCAAAATGTTCCATGCTTGGGTGGTCATAGGTCCCAGTATATCTGGGTGTGGGGGGGGGGTGTCAAGGATGGGTGGGTAATTACTCCTGTTGTTATTGTAAATGTGCATGCTTCCAAAGTGCCTCCTATATATTTATGTTCATTCTCATAGTTTAGTGCTGCTCATAGTGTTAATCAGGTCACAGAAGTTTCTTTATGCCATGGGCAGTGGTTAATTCAGAAACACATACCTGGCCAGAGTGTTGAGAACAAGTGACCATGGTATGTTCAGCCTCAAACAGAAAATCTATCATTTCTACATCAGCCTTCAAAAGCTTGGAGGAAATTGCCACAGAGAAGAACGAAACAATATAACAGGCAGAGGGTGGAGAAGAGCTCAGCATGTCTGTCAAACCCATTAGCTCACAGCAGCTGTGGTATCCTGCACAAAACTGGGCCCATCAATATTCTGTCTTTGGTGAGGGTGAGAGAAGTTACTGGGAGGGAATATGATCAAATTACGTTATATGCATATAAGAAATTGTCAAAAATAAAGAAAAATGAAAGATGATTTTGTTATTCAGTTTTATTTTTATTCTCAAAAATCATGAGACTTACTTGAAAAATTTTAAAATGGGGTAGAATCTTTTTCTTTTCTTTTTTTTTTTCTTTCTTTCTTTTTTTGTTTTGTTTTGTTTTGTTTTTCGAGGTAGGGTCTCACTCTGGCTCAGGATGACCTGGAATTCACTATGTAGTCTCAGGGTGGCCTCAAACTCTCGGCGATCCTCCTACCACTGCCTCCCGAGTGCTGGGATTAAAGGTGTGCTTCACCCCTCCCGACTCTTTTTCTTTTCCTTGATTCAACAGGAATGTTAAATTTCTCTTATAATTAAATAAAGAACTATGCATTTTGTGAAAATATGAACATTTTCCAACTTTGTATCTTAGGAAATTACATTAGAAAATAATGTATGTATTATTAGATAATAGATTCATTTCTTTATGTTAAAAACTACTTATACATATGAATTATAAAAAATAAGCTAATTTAAAAGTTATGGAATAGATATTCCTTTTGTAAATCATATTATTGTTTATTTTTAGAGGTTGTTCTTCAGTAAATGCAAGATTTTTATCAGTTTGCTTTCTTTCTTACCTAATCCCCCTAAATATTCACCTCCTGACAAAAATATAATAAATTTTAAAAGAAATGTGTAGACTAAGGTGCATTTTATGAGAGTATATATGGAGAACTAATTCTCATGTACTAGTAGTAAAACTCCACTTTAGAATGTTGTAGTTATCTTCTGATTGTTGCAACAAAACTCCTGACCAAAAGCACCTAAAGGCAGGAAAGGATTTATTTTGGGTTTACAGTTTTGAGGGGAAGAATGTTGGCACGGGAATGTATGGCAGAAACTGAGGCTGGATATTATTTGTGTTAAAAGGAAAAAAAGAAATTAAAAAGCTGGGAAACAGCAACACAAGGAAGTGCCAAACTTTGGCAGGGAAGAACTGGCGATAACACCCTCACTTTGCTGCCAACAACATGCCCTACAGCAAAGCTCCACATCCCAAATTGCCACCAACTAAGGACCAAACATTCAAAAGCGCATGAGGTCCAGAGGGCATTTGGTTGAAAGTGCTACATAGATAACATGATATTGTCAAAGAGTTTGACACTGAGAGGTTTCTGATTTCCTAACACCTCTCCTGTGAGTATGTTGGTAATAAACTGGAGATGAAAAGCATCAGTGTGCTCTCCTCTGTGGTGGAGTGAGTGTACCATGTTCATATTCCCATTGAGTCTAATTTTCACAGAATGAGAATAAATTCTTGTTCCTGATTTGATGAGATTTTAGCAGTGAAAAGGGAGAATTAAAACGAAGAGAGGAAGCAAGGTATGGTGGTGCACACCTTTAATTCCAGTAATTCCAGTACTCAAATGGCAGACGTTGGAGGATCACTGTGAGTTCAAGGCTATCCTAAGACTACATAGTGAATTCCAGATCAGCCTGGTCTAGAGCATGATCCTATCTATCTTGCAGATTAAAAAAAAAAAAAAATGAAGAAAGGAATCAGTCATCAGTCAATTAGCCATGAGTTATAGGGTCACTTAGGCATATTTTCTCAAAATTTCAGAGCGATTTAAAAAGACCCCAACGTTGACCTCTGCCTTCCACAGCATGCCAGCATGTATATATGCACCCACATAAACATATGGGCCCACACAAATACACAGACTGAAAATACTAGCTTAAATACATAATTGTAGAGAGTTACAAAAGGCTACAAATACAAAAATAAAATATGGAATAAATAACAATATTATATAATATGTGTGTAGAATATCATTTAACTAAACTAAGATTTTTTTATGTTTTCTTTATGCAAAGATACATATTTTCTCATTGATTTGGAAGGGCACTCATGAATCTTCTGGTGCTTTAACAGTCCCAGCTGGCAAGAAATGGAATGTTCCACATTCATTTGTCACAGATATTGGAAACAGATGCAAACCTCACCTGCCCACTCTCACTATTCACACCCAGAGGCTGAAGCAGAAAATGTAGATGACTTCTTCAGCGTTTTAGAGGAATCTATCTTTATTTTTAGTGTAAATCTAAGACAATAGGATTTGTATGCCTGCTTGGGGATGCCATCTGGAAATAGTTAACCCTCTTGGTCTGAACTGCTGGTAATTTCTTCAATGAAAATTCTATGATAAATTCAAATCCATGAAATGTGGCAGAACCATAGAGCACACTCAGAAGAAACCAGATTGTTCTAAGAGTTTGCCTATCGCCACATTAAAAACTTGATGATCTAGAAAAGAACAAATTTGTGATTAACACCAAAATAAATTTGCCTGATCATAATGCTCTGTTACATGAAATTGATGATTATTTAGAAATCCTTATTGCTTATACAATGTTATTTTTATTACATAATTGAAAATAGAATCCATTAAAGGTTATTCAGCAATGAATGATCTCTTGTCAAAGCAAAGTACTTGACCAAGGGAGCAACCATGCCTTATATACTGTGAAATTTACTTCTTGTCTTTGTGGACGAAAAATGCTAGAAACTACTAAGTGTGTGCTTTGTTTTATTTCTCCCATAAGTAAAGATGGCCATGAATATCTGGTCCTTGGGTATTCTCCACACCTGAGGTCAATACCTCTGGGCTTCAACTAGTTATGTTTCATTGTAGCATATTGCCTGGCTAAGGTATTGAGAAATTTTTGTTTCAACTTTTGATGACTATGGACTTTATGGGAAGTGGAAAGGTGGTATGGTGTATGGGTAGACTGATGTGAATGATACGGTTGCCTTCGTGTTGCTGGGAGATGGTACCTGGCCATAAGTGGCCCATAGGAGGGATGCTACTGATTTTGGCTTTTAGTATTGAAGGGAAGCTTCATGCTTGCAGGAAAAGACATGTCATGGGCGGAGACTGGATATCAATCCAGCCATAGCAGGTACAAAACAGCACTGGGAGAATTAGCTGCATTGTAGTCTGTAAAACCTATACAACAACGTACTACAGCAAGGCACCATCTCCCAAAGTGCCAGCATCTGGGAACCAAACATGACTTTATGGGAGACACCTAATTCAAACCAGCACCATGAGATAGCTACCAACCTGACAGCCAGTGCTAAAAATGTGGGCTCCTTCTTGACTCAGCCTGAGAAAATAAAACTCACATCAGAAAATAACAAAGGTCTGCAAAATAAAAGTTGTGGCATAGATTTAAGTAGTATACCCCCAAAGACAGTAGAAAATGACACTCTGTAAGGTAAAACAACTCAGGAATGTAGAAGTTCTTGCATTTTAAAGTAAAACATTTTTCTGAAGTACTGGTGCCTTATCATATGGCCTGTTGCATATTAGAAAAGTGTTCTACCATTGGTCTCTATTCCTAGCCCTCATAGTGGATGATTCTTTAGAATATGAGATGTCACTAATATACCTAGCTAGTAAGTGTTTATTATTGGCATGATTATGGGTGTTAGTGCAACACAGTCATATGGATATGCATTTTGACACTATAGCCTAGAGAACAGATATGTGTGATTTTTGAATACCACCAAAGTTAAGTTTATAATGGAAGTAGATACACACACACACACAAAAACAAAAAAACAACAACAACAAAAAAAAACAGAGGAGAAATTTCTCATTTCTTGATAAAAAAAAAAAAATCACTATTATCTTCCAAACAGTGAATTTGTGGAGACTGGGGAAATGGTGACAAAAAGAATCATAGAGCTGAGTACAGTGGCACATGCCTTCATTCCCAGCACTTGGGCGGCATAGGTAGGAGGATAGCTATGGATTCAAGGCCACCCTGAGACTACGTAGTGAATTCCTGGTCAGGGTGGGCTATAGAGCAAGACCCTACCTCGAACATTAAAAAAATAAATAAATAAATAAAGGAGCTAGTTTTCAATGTAGTGAAAATGATAAAGAGTTTTTCTACATAGAGACATTATGCAGATAAAATTAGAAAATATTCAATGGTGGAATAAATTATACATGCCACAGTACACAAAGCATTTGCACATTACATTATCTTACACCTGGAAGGTAATTGGTGAGATGCATTTTACATGATGTAATTTAGGATGAAAATATTTAGAGATATTAACATATTAAGGTGAAGTAACTGAAGTAACTGTGTGAATAACAAGTATGGTCCAACTAGTAACCATAGTGATTATAAATAAATTAATGACATGTAATCTTAGTGTCCTACTAATTCAATAAACACAACTGATCTTCATTTATGAAGTGGGAAGCTTGTACTTGTTAAGTTTGTTGTAAACTTGACCAGATTAATAATAGAGTGAGGGCTGGAGAGATGGCTGAGCAGTTAAGGCATTTGCCTGCAAAGCCAAAAGACTTTGGTTTGATTCCCTAGGACCCACATAAGCCAGATGCACAAGAGGGTACACAGGTCTGGAGTTTGTTTGCAGTAGTTGGAGCCCTGGCTTGCCCTTTCTCTCTCTCCATCTCTCTGCCTTTTTCTCTCTATCAAATAAATAAATAAAAATAAAGTTTTTAAACAACAAAATACATTTTAAAAAGAATGGAGTGAGAGCCTAGTGTTGTAGCACATGGCTTTAATTCAGGCACATGGGAGGAAGAGAAGGGAAGATGACTGTGAGTTCAAGGACACTCTGAGACTACACAGTGAATTCAAGATCAGACACAGCTAGTGTGAGACTGTACCTGAAAAAAAAAAAAAAAGATAATAAAGAGGAATGCATTAAGAGACATGCCTCTGGTACAGGTCTATGAAGGCATCTGTGGGCAAGATAACTTAGCAAAAAAGTCCTCCTCCCCAATGGGTGGCCCTTTTCTATATAAGAAAGTTCCAGCATGCTACCAGCCCCTTTCTTTTGACAGCTGTCAGAGCTACCTGCTAGTATTTGCTTTTTGACTGGGATCCCTTGCTGTTCATTTGTGTGTGTTTCTGCTATTTGTTTGTCCTCACAGACCAAGAGACTACTGGACCCAAAAAATCTTCACCCTGCACATAGTTTCTTGGGCTGAGTGACTACTTGGTTCTTCAAATCTCTGGTTTATGGACAGTCCTTGTTAGACAGTCTAGCTCATATCTTGGTAGCTGATTTGATAAACTTTCCATTTTAGCATACTCATTCTATTGAGTCAGTTTCAGCAGAGAACTCTGACTACACAGAGGTCAAGCTGTAGTTCCTCAACAAATAACTGGCTGGACTCAGAACTACTTTCTTTTTGTCTAGTAAAACAAAACCACAACATGTTGTCTGGTTTTCCCAAATAAGTTCTGTGAACCTGTAGAAGACCTGTGTCTGCATGCTGTCTACATTCCATAGCACCCTCAGTATGAATCCAGTCCAATCTAATGCATTTTCTTTTTTATTGAGATTTTCAATTTTTTTTATTATACATGGACGTATTTAGTATATAAAAACACATGTTGGTACCATTCTTTCTCTCCTGCCTGCCCCTTTTCTAAAGAGGTCTTCTTCGTTGGGGATGCAGATCAACCCATTGGGAACTGTGGGTCCTACATTATGATGGGGGAAGTAATGTCTCTGTACAAAATGCCCCAACTTGTGGCTCTAACAATCTTTCTGCCCCCGCTTCTGCAAAATTCCCTGAGCCATGCTGGGAGCACTTTAAGTCTACTTCAGTGATGGGCACTTAGGAACATCTGGGTCCCTGGTTTGGTAGGTGTTGAGTGTCCTCAGTGTCTATCTCCATGACTCTTGTGCTGATATCAGATTCACTAAGAAAGCAGCACTGTTGCTCATTTCCCCAATTCCTCTGTGGTTTCATCTGGGGCCAGGGTGGAGTGCACTGGGTCATTTATCTACTCACGTCCAGCTCCCATTTGGAAAAGATAAGCAGATTCTCCAACAGAGAATAAAATCAGCACCAGTTAAATTGGGTACACATTGTTAATTTAGAGAGAATTTAAAGGATGTAGACCCTCTTATAATCTAAGGTTAGTGGGAGTTTGACAATGGAAAGCAGAGTCACTATTTGGATTTGATGCTGACTTGTTTACTAGTTCCAGATATGGTTTCCTTTCTACTTAGGCGATCTGTTAGCCAATCCAAGAGCAGTTGGTGACCCACCATAGATGGCTGTGAGCCACTATTGCACTTGTGTGACTGTCACTTCAGGTTATTTGCTTCTGAGTTGCTTAGACTTTGAGTGGCTTGGACAGATGTTGGCCACTTTCCCCTGATAGCTCATGTAGCATCTTCCCGTACAAGATGGGATAGCGGTCTGGGAATTGGATATTAACTGTATTCCA
Source organism: Jaculus jaculus (assembly GCF_020740685.1). NCBI lineage: Eukaryota > Metazoa > Chordata > Mammalia > Rodentia > Dipodidae > Jaculus > Jaculus jaculus. The sequence goes on from NC_059104.1 coordinate 27,639,428, forward strand.
AACATGTCCCTCCATGGTTCGCATTGACAGCATATGGTGTCTTCAACATTGGGGACTTACCATTATCCTTTGGTGGTTAATCAAGTGCTCTGACAGAAGTCTGTCTTATTTGTTTTGGGATATCTAGTAGGACTCTCTGATCAACAGCTCATTGTGGATATAGACCACATCCTGATACAGGGAATAAAAGGCCAGTGCCAAAGGAAAAGGGAAAAGACAGAGAAGAAAGATAAACAGGAGAAATTTGAGGTTAGATTTCATCTCACTCCCTCCAGGGTGCTCCCTCTAAAGTCCGCTTGGGGATACCATCTTTTAGACTGACTTCCACAATATAGCATTCTATGGTTATCAGTTCAATTTGGGCTCAGATTTCTGTCCTCCCCACCCATTCCCTACTTTAAGCCCTACCCTCCCTATTGTCCAAGCCTCAAGATGCTATTTAGGTGTGTCAGGAACTCAGGCTGATCCTGGTTAGCAACTGCAGATGAATGAGATCATGCAATGGTTATCTTTCTGTGATTCTGTGAGTTCACTAACAATGTTCTGTTTCAAGTTCAACCCTTTTTTTCTACAAATTTCAATGTGTCATTTTTTCTTACTGCTGAGTGGAATTCCATCCTCTAGTATACCACATCTTGGTTATCCATCCAGTGTATATTATTGGCACATATGTCAAATATCAAGCAGCTATAGTTACTGGACCTAAGTTCTGGGTCTTCAACTCTGTTCCATTGATCTATGTTTCTGTTTTTATTTCACTACCATGCCATTTTTGTCATTATGACTTTGCAATATTTCTTCAGATCAGGTTTGGTGATATAACCAGAGGCTTTTTTTTTTTTTTTAATCTGAGGCGTTTTGCCATTCCACATGAATTTTGAGATCATTTTTTCAGTCTCTGTAGGGAATGATGCTAGTATTTTTATTGGTATTGTTTTAAATCTGTAATTGCTTTTGTTGAAATTGCCATTTTCACAATATGAATTCTATCTGTCCAGGAGCATAGAAGGTCTTTCTATCTTTGCATATCATCCTCTATTTCTTTCTTGAGTGTTTTTATGTTGTCATTATATAGGTCTTTTACATACTTGGTTAGTGTTATTCCAAGGTATTTAAGGTATTTAATTATTTTTTGTTGCTATTGCAATTTGGACAGCCTAACTGATTTCTTTCTTTCTTTATTTGCCCTTTGCTTATTGAAACAAGTACTGGTTTTTGTGCATTGATTTTGTATCCTGCCACATTGCTGAAGGAATTTATTACCTTTAGAAGTTTTGAGATGGAGATTTCCAGGTCACTTATATATAGGAACATGTCATCCAGAAATAGGGCTAACTTGACTTCTTCCTTTTCAGTTTGATTCCATTTTACTTCTTTTTCCTGTCTTATTTCATGGGTGAGTACTTCTAGTACTATGTTCAAGAGCAGTGCTGAGAGTGTACACCCTGTCTTGTTCTTGATATCAGTGGGAACTCTGAGTTTTCCCCATTAAGTATTATTTTGGCCTTAGGAATTTTACATACAGTCTTTATTGTGTTGAGGTATAAACATTCCATGCCTATTCTTTCCAGTATTTTGACCATGAAGTGGTGCTGTATTTTATCAAAGGCTCTGCATCAATTGAGATGATCATGTGGTTCTTATGGTTCAGTTTATTTTTGTGGTGTATTATGTTGACGAATTTATTTATGTAAACCATAGAACTATCCCTACATCCCTGTAATGAAGCTTACTTGATCAAGGAACTCAGATTGGGGACTTGGGAGGAGACCAGTAACAGGGGCCTGGACTATTCATCCAGACAGCTGGCTACCTGCACACTATCCATGGAGGCTACCCAGAATCCTACCAAAGGCAATATATAGATTCAATGCAATTCCAATTAAAATCCCTACAGTGTTCTTCAGAGAGATAGAAAAAATGATCTCAAATTTCATATGGAAAGGCAAAAGACCTTGCATATCCAAACATATCCTCAGCAAAAGAAATACCTCTGGTGGCATCACCATACCTGATCTAAAGCTATATTGCAAAGCCATAGTAATAAAAACAGCATGGTACTGGCATAAAAACAGGAGTAGAGACCAATGGAATAGACTTGAGGACATGGGCTTTGGGTCAAGCAACTATAGCTACTTGATATTCAACAAAGGCCCAAAAAATACAGGCTAGAAAAAAGATAACATCTTCAACAAATGGTGCTGGACAAACTGAATAACCACATGCAGGAAACAGAAACTTAATACACACATTTCACCATGCACTACACTCAAATCCAAATGGATCAAGGACCTCACTATAAGACCAGAAACTTGAATAATACCAGAAGAAAATTTAGGAAGTAGTTTCCATGATATAGGAGTGGAAAACGACTTCCTGAACAAAACCCCAGTAGCTCTCGAACTTAAACAGTCACTCAACCAATGGGATCATATGAAGCTGAAGAGTTTCTTTACCGACAAGCATACAATAAGCAAAGCCAGTAGATTACCCACAGAATGGGAGAAAATATTTGCAGCTTATCCAACTGATAGAGGCCTAATCTCTCGAATCTACAAAGAGCTCAAAAATCTAAATAGGAAGAAGTCAAACACCCCACTCACAAAATGGGGCAAAGAGCTGAACAGGCAGTTCACAAAGGAAGAAACACAAATGGCAAACACACACTTAAGAAAATGTTCATCATCCCTAATCATTAGAGAAATTCAAATTAAAACAACTTTGAGATTCCACCTTACCCCAATAAGGATAGCAAACATCAAAAAATCAAACAAAAATGAACACTGGTGAGCATGTGGAAAATTAGGAACACTCATCCACTGTTGGTGGGAATGTAGGATGGTACAATCACTTTGGAAAGCAATATGGAGACTCCTGAAAAAGCTGACTATAGAGATCCCAACAGACCCAGTTATTCCCTTACTAGGCATCTACCCTAAAACCTTCAAACCACAAGCCAGAGATATTTTCTCAACCATGTTTGTAGTGGCTCAATTCCTAATGGCTAAGAGCTAGAATCAATCCAGATGTCCATCACTAGAAGAATAGATAACTAAGATGTGGTATAACTACACAGTGGAATTCTACACAGCAGTAACAAAAAAAATGACACAAAGAAATTTGGGGAAAAATGGGTGAACTTGGAACAGATCATTCTCAGTGAACTTACGCAATCACTGAAAAACTATTGCCACATAGTCTCATTCATCTACAGCACCTAACCTGAATCTACCCAAGATACCTTTTATACCCAGCAAGCATCTCATGGACTAGACACTAGGATGGATGGGGGGGGGGGGACATCAAAGGGGTGGGAAACATCAATCTAGACCCAAACAGCAATGGTACCATAAAATTCTACTTCCTAAAAGGCAGACCAAATGGCTGAACCTTCACTAGGCCCTTACAGAAAACACCTGAACCACAAGACACTGGAGAGGGGAGGATCAAGTCTAATCTAAGCCTTCTACATCTTCCCTCCCTCCCTCTCCCTCTCCCTCTCTCTCTTTCTCTCTCTCCTCTCTAACTCTTGTATATTAGTTATATTTTTTCTTATTTTCTGAGAGGGCACTGACCTGTAACTCCCAGTACCAGCGTGGGGCTATCATCCACAATGAGCTTTTGATCAGAGAAACCTACAGGGTTTCCTAAAAGAATGGCAGATTTCTGTCAGAGTTCTTGATGACCTACCAAAGGTTAGTGGTAAGACCCTATTGCTGAAGACACCATAGGCAGCTGACATGTAAATTGGAATGGCATGGCTGGAAGCCAGGAGAGAGTCAGTCCCCAGACAGTCAGCGTGTCTAGTGCCAGAAGGTGCTACATGGGCGACTGGGGGAAATGACCAAGATCTGTCCAAGCAACTCATGGTCTAACCTACTTAGCAACAACTTACCTTGTGTGATGCCCACACAAGTGCAATAGTGGCACACAGACATGGTGGGGAACCAACTGCTCTTGATTTGGCTAACTGATCCCCTCAGTGGTACGGGACCCATAGCTGGAGCTGGAAAACAAGTCAGAATCATATCCAAACATAAGCCCTCTCCCCAATATCAAGCTACCATCAATCATGGGCTACAAGAGGACCTACACCTATTAAACTCTCTCTAAAAAATAAGTAAGGGTTATTTCATTTGTCATGGAGCTAACTTACTCTCCATTGGAGGATCTGCTTCTCTTTTTTCAGATAGATGCAGATACTAAGGAGAGAGCCACCCCATCATACCTCAAAAGGGCCCTGACTGAAACTAAGGAAAATTGGCGAAACAAGCAAGGGTTCTCTTTTCCTGATGAACCGGATACCAGCACAAGGGGGAAGGAGACCAACACAGAGAAAAATCAACTCCTACCAACTCAGTGAGCCAGAGCCTCAGAGGCTCCAAACACCTCATCGCTGAAGCAGACCAAAAATGAACCCAACATGGCTCAGGGAATTTTTGCAGTAGAGGGGCCAGAAAGAATGTCAGAAGCACATGTTGGGTCATGATATGAAGAGACATTTATCCTACCCATAACTGAAGGCTAACTACACAATGCATGACCCATAGACCTCAATAAGGAGGGGCCAATAGGGAGGGGGTAGGTCACGGATGAGCCTAATAATGGTACCAAACTGCCTGTATTTGCTGAATAGAAAACTAATAAAAAATAAAAATTAAAAAAATAAAATAAACGTGTGTGTATGTGCATGTGCTTGTGCATGTGTTTGATCTGGCAAACATGTGGAGATCTGAAATCAGTCTCATGTTATTTGTCCTTTCCTTTCAGCATGTTTTCCATCTTTATTAAAAAAAATATTTTAGTTTTATTTATTATTTTGAGACATAGAGAAAGACAGAGAGAGAGAAAGAGAGGCAGATACAGAATGGGTACAGCAGGATCTCCCGACACAGCAAAGGAACTTCAGACACATGCACAGATGCCCTTCATGCATCTGGCTTATGTGAGTCCCGGGAAATCAAACATGGACCCTTTGTCTTTGCAGGTAAGTGTCTTAACCTCTAAGCCATCTCTCCACCCCATCAACACCTTTTTTTTTTTTCCCTCTCCTTCTTTCTTTGTTTTTGCTTCTGTGTGTTTGTTTATGTTATGTTATGGTGTGTGTGTTTGTTTGTGTGAAGTATACATATGCATATGCTGTGTGACATTCCCTACTCTCATCTGCAATGGCTGCAGAATAATATCCAGTATGCTGCCCCATTGTTCTTACAACTGTGTTTATTTGAACCAGTTTTTTTTTTTTTTTTCTTTTTCTCTTTCCTGACACTAGAACTTGCTACTTTTTTTTTTTTTCCCCACCAGTCATGGTGATTCTCCAGTGTCTGGTCTTCTCTGTAGGACTGTCACCAGTCATGGTGATTCTCCAGTCTCTGGTATTCTCTGTAGGACTAGGGTTAAAGGCACAAGTGGCCATGATTCAGTGTCCTTGTAGGATCTGGAGATTCAGATTCTGGTGGTGTCTGGGCCTTTCAGGTGATCATGCTTCTTCTTCACTTAACTGCTATCTTCTTTGGTATGAGTCTCCCATGTTGTTTCTGCAGCTGTTTGTGCCAGTGTAACTGGACCAGGAACAACTAGACACCACTGGCTTAGGTGCTTTGAGTCAGAGATGAAGGCTTCCTTTGTGTCTGTCTTTGCATTGGTACTAGAAATTGATCTTGAGCTGTCAGGTTTTCATGTAAGTACTTTTATCTATTGAGCCTTGTTCCTCTCTCTCTCTTTATCTTTCTCTATCTCAACAAACCTACTGATTGAATTGACCAAGGCCTCAATCCTGGGAGGAAGGCATTTATTCAGTAAGCCACATTCTTAATGCATGCCTCCTAAAGTCTCATTAAAGATAGCCATAACTCCAAAAGAATGAGAGAAATTTTAATCTATGCACCCCCACCTGTATTTTGCCAAGTTATATATTTTTCATTCTCATCCATTTTAAATTCAGTTTTAACAGCAATATGTTTTCCTCTCCTTTCATTTTCCCATTTGATCATTCTATACAAGATATACTTATTTCTGCAGTTAAAGTATAAGAGGGCAATTGATAATATATTCTCTTCTATCATAATCTAAATATATCACAACTGCAAATTTCATGTATAGTGGCTGTTTTCTAGTCTAAAGAGCATAACTGCTTTCTTTAGAATGAGCATGAGACCCTTGGAGACCTTTCGAATAGTTCTTCCTGCCATTCCTATGTCCCCTTTAAGTGAAGATAACAGCTTTGTCCCCCCCCCCCTAAAATATACAAAGCCAATGAAAACCTGAGGCTTTTCCTTGGCACATCCTCAAACGCATAAATGTCCCTTGGTACCTAACTGTCCCATTTCTTGCCAAACCCCTTCCTCAGCTAATTCGAGGGCAGGAGGAGGGGCTGAGTCTCCACTTCTCATCTCAGGGAGATTTCAAAAGAAGTGATATCCTATGAAACCTTAAGGGAGCTTCCCACTGCATATGTAACCTAGTCTGTGTCACATACAGACTTTTACTCATTGGGGAAAATTCCTCCAATTGATGCAAATTGCTGCAGTTCCCACAAGCATTCTCTTCTACAAGTCAGTTATTGAAGAACCATGAGACATGTTTTTTTTCTACCTTTTCGAAAACCTAAATTTTACTTTCTTTAATGCAAGTTCCTGAAGTTGTTTTTTTTTTTTTTTTTTACTTTTACAGTTTTAAGAATGAAACACAAGTACTTAACAAATACTAATTTATTATGACACTTCCACAGAGCTACAATCCAAGGTGATTCAGCTTACGTGATGTTAGTAGGAACTAATGAGTAAATCAATGAACTAGTCTTGCCACCCCCAAAATAAAACAAGTATATATTTATTATGTATGTATGAATGTATATTCCTTAAGCACATAAAATGTGGCATCCTAGTTTTCTGGATAGATAGGATAAGTACAGGAATCCCTAACTTTATAATTTACAATTTGTCTTGTTCACCAAATCTGAGGATTAATTACAAAATACCTTAATGTCATCTCTACGTCATTTTTAGTGTAGAACCCTGGCTTGTGTACACTAATGCTTCTGTGGTTGAAAGCACAATACTCATAATGCATCTCCAATTAACATGGAACATATCCATTCTCCCTATATCAGGAATAAAGGTCATAATTTTAGTATTAGGTATGTCTACCCTCTTCAAACCCCTACTAATATTTTATATGTCCGATGTATTTTATATATTTGAAAAGCAAGAAAGTAGCAAAATGAGTAGCTAAATTTCTATGACAAATTTAAATGTCTATATTAAATCTAAACTTACAATTTACCATTCCATTTTTATGTAAATCTTCTCTCTCTTTGCAACTCATCCTTAAAACTGGTTAGTCTGATACCATTAACTCCTTTGATCTTCCATTCCTTATTTTCTTTGAATTTCTGCTGATAAGTTAGTTTTCCCTAGTATTATTTAAATATATACAAAACACAAAGAAAATCTCAAAACTCTAACTCTTAAAAAACCCTTCCTGTTCCTTGAAGCTCATCATATTTTTCCTAGGCAAATTATCTTTCTCCATTAGAGATGTTTTGTTGTTTTAATCACTGGTCCAGTACAAAGTCCCTTATTATATAGCAGTGACCCTTGTAATCACTTTCCACCTCACCTACTGAGGTTATTTTCTTTCTTTATTTTTTATTTTTATTTATTTGTGAATGACAGACAGAGAGAGGGAGAGAGAGAGAGAGAGAGAGAGAGAGAGAGAGAGAGAGAGAGAGAGAGAGAAAGAGAGAGAGAGAGAGAGAGAGAGAGAATGGGTGCAACAGAATTCTTGCCACTGCAAACAAACTCCAGATACATGCTCCACCTTGTCCATCTGGTTTATGTGGGTACTGGGGAACTGCACCTGGAACTGAGGTCCTTAGGCTTCACTAGCAAGTGCTTAACTGCAGTCTCTTGAGTCTTACTGAGGGTATTAGTGACCAGAAATAATTAACTTATATTCATTGTATTTAAAGTCATTTGTTGGCACTTTTTTACATTGTTGATGGCTTATAAAATTTATTTTCAATAACAATTTCTGTTATGTTTTGTACCTCTCATTTTCACATAATTTATAGCTATGATTTTCCTAGACCATGTTTTGCATAGTCAGTTGTTTGAATAAATAGTCCCATTGATCATCCCAAGCGCAGCAGCAGTCAACTAGCTTTCTGTGGGAATACCTTAACTAGTGTCTGCTATCAGCCATTTTCTCTTCCCTTCTTTATTCTTCCATAACCATTAAATATTCCCAGTGTATTCAAAATTCATCTTTCTGGCTCTGCGTTTGAACTAGAGTGCTAAGGCATGTGATCACTAACTACATGAGCCCACAGAGAGTACGTTGTTTTCTATGCATTCCACAACCCTGGTGCCTGGATCACATCTTCTCACCCTCATCATGCTGAAGTTTTAGTTCAATGAACATAATGAGAGTTCTTTCATCCCTTGATGCTTACAATATATGATACATGTTATAAGATTTTCTCCTTTCCCTGTAGACTTCCAAAATCTACATTGCCAAATATATCTTCTTCAGCAAAAATTTTCCCAGTAGTCAGTTCACTTTGTAATTGGCACTCTGGCCCCACTTCACAATGAATTTTAATTACATAATATTTATTATGAATGTTTAGGCAAATTTTATCCTTCCTAGAATGCTTTAAAATCCATGAGAGAAGATAAAATATCAAGAAAGTTGAATTCTTACCTCTAGGGAGAGGTGTATTGCTTAGATTGAAATGTTTGCAAAATCAGTGTAGCTGAATATAAGTTTTATATTATTGTCTAGTTCATAGTCTTTAACTGTGGTCTTTCCCTTGATATTATCTGGCACGTGCATTTTCGAATTAATACTATTAGACACAAATTTCAATAATATTAGAAAAAAACAACTATGAACCTGCAATAACTAGATTATATGGTGCAGGAAAGTAAATACAAGGGCTGGAGAGATGGCCTAGTGGTTAAGGACATACCTGTGAAGCGTAAGGACCCAGGATTGATTCTTTAGTACCCATGCAAGCCAGATGCAAAAGGTGGCACATGCATCTAGAGTTTGTTTGTAGTGGCTAAAGGCCCTGGCATGCCCGTTCTATTTCTCTATCTCCCTCTTCCTCTCTCTCTCTCCATTTCTCTCTCTTTTTCTCTCAAATAAATAAATAGAATATTTTAAATAAATAAATAATTTCAAGACTTCTTGTATAACTTAGATTTTATTCCATGCTATAAGTCCGATCAAAGTGATGTTACAGCAGAATTCCATTTGTGCATAATGAATTTAAAGCCACCCCTTGAATAGATCGTATATAATCTTTCAGCCTACTTGCATGACAATTACTTTTTGTCAACTATCATTCTCATTTTTGAATATAATTCTGTTAACTTATTGGCAATAATGTGTGGCATATTTTATTCATTATTTATATATTACTATGAAAAAAAATTACAAAGAATATGGGTAAAACTGTTTAATGCTTTCCAGGGCTTCAGAGGTCTCAGTATAGATGTGGGGCATAGTAGGACAGAGCAGCTCATATTAAGACCACAGGGAAAAGTGTGGACTGGGGCCGGGTGGGGGAGGGGGGATTAGAGGGAAGGTGAGGGGAAAGGAAAGGAGATGTGAAAAATAAGCCAGGGCAAGGGACATCACAGATGCATGGACCCACCCCCAGTGTCCTTCTTACTCCAATTAGATCCTGACGTCCACAATTTCACCATCTGAATATAATCTACCAAGACTTTTAATCAAATAAGTGGTTAAACCATTCATTAAGACAAAGCCCTTGTGATTTAAACATGTCTGGAAATAACCTGCAAGACAAACAGAGGTATGTTTTATTAACATACAATATTCACCATCAAATATATGCACTTAAAATATAATTAGGGAGCTGGGCAGATTTCTCAGTGGTTAGGGCACTTGCCTGCAAAACCTAAAGTCCCAGGTTCAATTCTTCAGTGCCCACATAAGTCAGAGGCACAAAGTGATGCATGCATCTCGAGTTTGTTTCAACAGGTAATTGCTCTGGAATCTCTTTCCTTTTCTCTCTCTTCTTGCAAATTAGTAAATATTTGTTTTTAATTCCATAAATTTATATTCAAATATATGCCTACAATAAATGTGCATGTGTGTGTTTCCTGTTGTTAAGTAGCATTTCATTTATAGGTATGTGTTATGAGTTGCATAGGGTGCAGTGAAGGTCTGGTCCCTATTTTATGGTGCTATGTAGATGTGACTGGTTTAGGAAGGCATTACCTTCATCAGTTAATTAAACGTTTGATGAGGTTTTTTGTTTTGTTTTGTCTTGTTTTTCTGAATGGACTATGGAGGTTGGATTTAGTTGGAGGAAGTAGGTCACTGGGGATTTGACTCTAAAGGGTATATCTGGTCCTCTGGTCCTTCTCATGCTCTCATTTTCAGCCTCCAAGAAGTGAGAAGATTTTGGCACAATATTATTTTCTGCCATGATATCTGTCTCAACACTGCCCAGAGATAATCCAGCCAAGAGACAACAGGATGAAACCATCCACCAAAGTGAACCTTTGCTCCTTTGTATGGCTTCCCTCAGGTATGGACACAACAGCATAATGCTGTCTATCACAGGATACAAAACAGTGTGCTTCCTCACCTGCCTTTTTATTTCTTTATTGATTTTATTAATTAGTTTTTTACTCACCGAATACAGTCAATTTGGTACCATTGTTAGGCTTATCCATGTCCTACCCCCTCCCCCTGGCCACTCCTTGTTGAAGTATATGAGTCATGAATTGTGGAGTTAGCCCACAGTCATGGGTAGGAGAAATGTCTCTGCAGATCATGACCCAACATGTGGCTCTGACATTCTTTCCGGCCCCTCTTCTGCAAAATTTCCCTGAGCCATGTTGAATTCAATTTTGGTCTGCTTCAGTGATGAGGTGTTGGGGGCCTCTGGGTCTCTGGATCTCTGATTTGGTAGGAGTTTATTTTTCTCTGTGTTGATCTCCTTCACATTTGTGCTGATACCTGGTTCACCAAGAAAACAGCATCCTTGCTTGTTTCACCAATTTTGCTTAGTTTCAGCTGGGGCCTTTTTGAGGTATGATGGGGTGGCTCTCTCCTTAGGATCTACGTCTATCTGAAAAAGAGAAGGAGATTCTCCAATGGAGAGTAAAGTTAGCACCCAACAAATTAGATTACCCTTAGTTTTTTTAGAGAGAATTTAATAGGCATAGGCCCTCTTGTAGCCCATGATTAGTGGTAGCTTGACAATGGAGAGCAGGCTTATGTTTGGATATGGGTCCCATTCCACTGAGGAGATCAGTTAGCGACATCAAGAGCAGTTGCTTTCCCACCTTGGCTGTACACCATTATTGCACTTGTGTGAGCATCATGACAGGTTATTTGCTGCTAAGTAGGTTAGACCATGAGTTGCTTGAACAGATATTGGTCATTTTTCCCTCAGTAACTCATGTAGCACTTTCTGGCACTAGACACTCTGTCTGGGGACTGACTTTCTTCCAGCTTCCAGCCATGCCATTCCATTTTACTATCAACCAGATATGGTGTCTTCAGCAGTAGGGTCTTACCACTAACCTTTGGTCGGTCATCAAGTACTCTGACAGAAATCTGTCTTTCTTTTAGGAAACATTTAGGTCTTTCTGATCAAAAGCTCATTGTGGATGATAACCACATGCTGGTACTGGGAATTACAGGTCAGTGCCAACTAAGAAAAGGAAGAAAAAGATAATGAATATAAAAGAGTTAGAGAGAAGAGAGATAGAGAGAGAGGGAGAGAGAGACAGAAGCTGTAGAAGATTAAGGTCAGTCTTCATCACACCCTCTCCTGTGCCTTGCGGCACAGGTGTACTCTCTAAGGGCCTGGTGAAGGTTCAGCCATTTGGTCTGCCTTTAAAATTTTTTTTGTTTACTTTTTTAATTTGTTTGAGAGCAACAGAGAGAAAGAGGGAGAGAGAGTCAAAGTGATAGAGAGAGAATGGGCGTGCCAGGGCCTCCAGCTACTACAAATGAACTCCAGACACATGCGCCCCCTTGTGCATCTGGCTAATGTGGGTCCTGGGAAATTGAGCCTCGAACTGGGGTCCTTAGCCTTCAAAGGCAAGTGCGTAACAACTAAGCCATCTCTCCAGCCCTTGGCCTGCTTTCTAGGATGTAGAATTTTATGGTACCATTGCCATTTGGGTCTACATTTGTTTTGCTGGTTATACAACTGACAGAGGCCTAATATTTAGAATCTACAAAGAACTCAAAACCCTAAACAATAAAAAGTCAACCTAGTCACACAAAATGGGTCAAAGAGCTGGACAGGCAGTTCACAGAGAAAGAAATGTAAATGGCAAACACACACTTAAGAAAATGTTCATCATCCCTAATCATCAGGGAAATGCAAATTAAAACAACTATGAGATTCTACCTTATCCCAGTAAGGATGGCAAACATCAAAAAATCAAATGAAAATAAATGCTGGTGAGGATGTGGAGAATGAGGAACACTCATCCACTGTTGGTGGGATTGTAAAATGGTACAACCACTTTGGAAAGAAATTTGGACACTCCTGAAAAATCTTACTATTGAGATGCCAATAGACCCAGTTATTCCCTTACTGGGCATCTACCCTGAAACCTTCAAACCACAGGTCAGAGAAATCTGTTCAACCATGTTTGTATCGGCTCAATTCATAATAGCTAAGAGCTGGAATCAACCCAGATGTCCATCACTATAAGAATGGATAACTAAGATGGTATATATCTACACAATGGAATTCTATATAGCAGTAAGAAAACATGACACAATGAAATGTGAGGAAAATGGTTGAACCTGGAACAGATCATTCTCAGTGAACTTCCCCAATCACAGAAAGAAATTTGCCAAATAGTCTCAGCCATCTAAAGCACCTAACCTGAATCTACCCAAGATGCCTTACATGCCCAGCAAGCATCTAGAGGACTAAATAATAGGATGGGTGGGGAGGGAGGGGAGGTCAAGGGAGAGGGTGGGAAACACAAATCTAGACCTAATATGCCTTTTAAAGGACATATTCACTGATCCCATTTCATTACTGTAATAAATATAGCAACCATGAACACAGAGGGTTGCTTGTTTTGTTTTGATTCTATGGAATAAATGACCAAAAGTGCAATTACCGAATCTTACCACTAGTGGTCGGTTCTTCAGTCTCATAAGAAATTCCCAAAATATTTTCCAGTGATTGTAAACTTACATTCTCACTAATGACATATGAGATTAACCTGTGTTTCCTATCTGGCCTTGAATTTGAAGCAATAACTGGTAACTTAGTTTAGTTTTGATTGAAAAATAAATATAATTCTTTAAGATTCATTTTTCTAGATGAGTAATCATACTTCAAAGTGGCTTTAATTAGCATTTGCCTGATTGAAAATTATGTGAATATTTTTCAAATATGTATTTTGCATCTATAGATACTTAGTGAGATGCAGTGCTATTTTCCATTTTGTATAATCTGTTTGCTCATATCATTCTTTGAGTTTTGTGAGGTTCTCATATATACTAGATAACAATTGTTTTGTATGTGGTTTGTGACTTATTTGTAGCTCATATTTCAGTATTGAATAGGTATGTCTCTAGAACACTAACAAAAATACAGTTTTGTTTTAAATTTGAATAGTTGATAATTATCAAACTTTCACTGATGGATCATATTTTCTAAAGTTTAAACAACACTTTAATGACAGATGAATTTGTTCTTTGATCATTTTTTAAAATATTTCCATTAGAACACTTTCTTGGTGAGCAGAGGCCACAGAGGTTCTTTGTGTTGACATGTCATATATTTTCATTTTCTTTATACACATGTGTGTGCACACCAACATGTGCATGTGTGGTGCAATGTAGTGTATGTGTGTATGGTGTATTGTGTGATAGGCACATGTATGTGCTCATGCAGCATTCCTTTCCTGTTGAGCCAGCATCTCATACTAATCTTGCCATTGTGTGAGTGTGTATGGTGGGGGGGATATGGTGACTATCTAGCCTCTGCTCCCCACAGGTCAGAGGTTAAAATGTATGGAACTGGAGACTTCCAGGTAACATGGAACACCAAACCAGCTTAGCAAAGGATTTAAGCAGAACCACAGCAAAATACACTCTTCTTCTGAAAAGTTAAGGTATATAGGTTTTTATTAGCCACACCAGAGAAACAGAAGTGACCAAGACCCACCAGAAAGGAGTAAAATGGCCAGAATCCCCACTGAGTTGTGTGCGTCCATATCTGTATAGTCTGTGCAATCTAACTACCTGCTCATTGCTGCCTATCTGGTGCTGAGCTGCAGGAGCAGAGACAAAACAAGGGGACTTTTCCAACCTCATCAGCCTCCTTGCAAAGTCAAGAAATCTGAAAGGGAGAGAACGCAGAGATCAGCTAAGGAACTGCTGAAAGGGATAAAGGTGGGTACACTTGAACAGTTCCAGTACAATTTCAGGCTTCCGGAATTCTCTCATCCCCCAACTATCAAAACCACAAACCTCCAAAGAATGCATTCAGCCCCCAGATGCAAGGCATCAAGTACAGCTGATCAGAACACCAGATTCACAGCACAACATGGTGGGATCAAAGTGAGTACTCAAAATCGGAGACAATGAAAGCCACCCCAAAAGGTAATGACATAGACTGACAAAAAAGCAAGTACATGGACCTACACAGGAAGTGCTAGTCTCTCTTTCCATGCCAGGGCAGGTTATGGGTTACATATAGTTGGTTGGCTTTACCATTCTCAATTAAGCTGTATTTGGGGTTTGACTCCTGTTTTATTTGTTGCTTTCACGCTCATAGGGCCTCTGTCTTTTGCTTCTGTCATTATTGGGGGCAGGGTCTGACTCAGATCCAGGGTGACCTGGAAACCAACTCAGAACAGAAATCCCAACCTCCTGGCTTAAAGGATTAAGGGTAGAGAGCAACACATACCCTAAGGGATTTTTGCTTTATAAGGCTGTTTGTTTTAATACCTACACTTTCATAATCTGTGCTGGTTTTTATTAAATGGGTATACTGCTCAGGTGAAGTTTAGAATTTGCCAGTAAATTGTTCCATCCAACCCACTACAATACTTGAATAGAAAGCTAACTCAATACCTAGGATTAGTTCTGTGGTTAGACTGTGGTACAATAGCTATACTTGGCACCTTAAATTCATATCCTGACGGTATACAAAGTTGGATCTCAACATCTAAAAACACAGCAGATAAGCAGAAAACCAAAGCATCAAACCAATTTAATGCAAAAGTTGCTACATAATAATACATGAAACACAAAGAATCAAGACGATTCAATCCCACCAAAAATTATAAATCCATCAGATATGATGATCAATGAGACTGATTTAGATGCAATGCCAAAGATTAAAAAAAAATATATATATATATATACCCAAGGAAACCAAAGAAGAAACAAAGTACTTAAAGAAGAAAACAAACTCCTGAAAAAGAACACAGGAAACCAGCTTAATGAAATAAGGGGATCATTGCAAGACATGAGTAAGGAAATAGAAATACTAAAGAAAAACCAAGCAGAAATTCTAGCTCTGTAAACCACAGTCAGATAATTAAAAAAGAAAATGGAAAGTCTCACCAGTAGAATGGATAAAGGAGAAAACAAAATATCTAAACCAGAACACCATGCTGCACACCTAATGCAGTCCAACAAAGAGAAAGATGAGTTAATAGGCAGGTATGATTGGCAATTTAAAGACATTTGGGACACTACAAAAAGATCAAACATAAAAATTCAGGGTATGGTAGAAGGAGAAGAATTTCAATCCAAAGGAATAGTAGGCATTTATTTCACCCAAAGTACAGAAGAAAGATTTCCCCAAATTGGGAAAGAAATGCCAATGATGATACAGGAAGCTTTTAGAACATCAAACAGACAAAACTTAGAAAGAACCTCTCCTCACAATGTTATAATTAAACTACTAAACACACAAACCAAAGGAAATATATTAGAAGCAATTAGAGAGCAAAAAACAAGTAAACTACAAAGGCAAGTCAATCAGAATTACAGAAGATTATTCAACCCAAACTTTAAAAGCCAGAAGGACTTGGAACGATGTATTCCAAGTTCTGAAAAAAAACAATGGTCAACCAAGATTATTTTATCCCGCAAAGCTATCTATCCAAAATGAGAGAGAAAGAATGACATTCCATAACAAAAAATAGGCTAAAAGGGCTAAGAGATGGCTTAGTGGCTAAAGGCTTACCTATGAAGCCCAAGGACCCTGGTTCAAGAATTGATTCCCCAGGACCCACGTAAGCCAAATACACAAGGGGACACATGCGTCTGGAGTTCCTTTGCAATGACTGGAAGCCCTCGCATGCCCATTCTCTCTCTCTCTCTCTCTCTCTCTCTCTCTCTCTCTCTCTCTTTCTCTATCTCTCTCTCTCCCTCTTTCTCTCTCTGTCTGTCACTCTCAAATAAATAAATAAAAATAAACAAAAAATTAAAAATAACAGGCTAAAAGAATTTATGACAACTAAGCCACCTCTACAGAAAATACTTGAAGGAATCCTTCTCACTGAAGAGAAAGCAAAACACACACAGAAGGAAATAGTAAAAATAAATAAATAAATAAATAAACCATACTCAAATAACAGTTAAAACAAGTGAGTAAAGGGAAAACAAGAAAAATTTCAAATCAAGAAGAATGGTGAGGTTACATAACTTTCCATAATAACTCTTAATATCAATGGCTCAATGCCCCAATCAAAAGACACAGGTCTACAGACTGGTTTACAAGGCAGGATCCTGCCATTTGTTGTCTCCAGGAACCTCATCTCTCAATAAAAGATACACGCTGTCTTAAGGTGAAAGGATGGAAAACGGTATTTCAAGCAAATGAGCTTGGGACAAAAGCAGGGATTGAAATCTCAATATCTGACAAGGTAGACTTCAAACCAATATTAGTGAGGAAATATAAAGAAAGTCACTTTACTGATTAAAGGAACACTCTAATAGAAGGAAATTACAATCCTATACATATATGCACTTAATATAGGGGCTCCCCATTTCATGAAACAAACACTATTAAACTTAAGGTCACAGGTAACACTAAACACAATTGTAGTGCATGGCTTCAATACATCACTCTTGTTAATTGACAGATCATTGCAGCATATATATATATATATATATATATATATACATATATATATATATATATGAATTAAATGATACTACAGAACAAATGGACCATTCAAATGCTGCAGAATATACATTTTCCTCAGCAACACATGGAACAATCTCCAATATAGACCATATGTTAGGACACAAAGGAAATCTTAGCATATACAGGAAAATTGAAATAATCCTTTGTACTCTATCTAACCACCATGGGATTAAACTACAAATAAAAAACAAGAAAAACTACAGAGAACACAGAAATTCATGGAGACTAAGCAGTATACTATTGAATGATAAATGGTTCATTGATGAAATCAAAAAGGAAATTAATAAATTCATAGAATCAAATGATGGTAATACAACATAACAAAACCTTTGGGATACAATGAAGGCAGTCCTAAGAGGGAAATTTGTATTTCTAAGTGCTTATATTAAGAAATTAGAGAGTTCACAAGTAAACAATTTAGTTCATCACCTTAAGGCCTTGGACAAAGAAGAAAATGATATACCAACAATCAGTAGATGGGAAGAAATAATAAATACTCAGGCAGAAATTAATGAAATAAAAAAACAAAAATCAATCCAAAGAATCAATGAATCCAAGAGTTGGTTCTTTGAAAGGAAAACCAAAATTAATAAACACTTAGAAAATCTGACCAGGAAAAAGAGAGGAGACAAAAAGTAATAAAATTAGAGATGAAAAGGCACCACTACAGCAGATACCAAAGAAATTCAGAAAATCATAAGAACATACTTTAAGAAAATATACACCTCTATGTTTGAAAATCTGAAAGAAATTGATGATTTCCTTGGTCCATATGACCTACCTAAATTAAATCACGATGAGTTAAAACACTTAGCTTGACCCATTACAAGTACAGAGGTCCAAGCTGTTATAAAGTCTCCTAACTAAAAAGGAGTAGGCCCAGATGGATTCATTGGTGAATTTTACTAGACCATCGTAGAAGAACACCAGTGATTCTCAAACTTTTCCATAAAATAGAAAAGGAAGGAATTCTACCAAACTTCTTCTATGAAGCCAGCATCACACTGACACCAAAACCAGACAAAGACAGAACCAAAAAATAAAACTACAGACCAATCCCCTCATGAACATAGATACAAAAATTCTCATCCAAATATTGACAAACAGAATGCAAGAATTTGTTAGAAAGATTATTCACCTCAACCAAGTAGACTTTATGCCAGAGATGCAAGGCTGGTTCAACATATATAAATTGATATATGCAATACACTATATAAATGGACAAAGAACAAAAATAGCATTATCATCTCAGTAGATGCAGGAAAGGCATTTGACAAAATCCAACATCCCTTCATGGTAAAAGAGCTAAAGAAACTGGGGATAGAAAGAACATATCTCAACATAACTAAGACTACTCACGACATCCCTACAGCTAACTTAATACTAAATTGGGAAAGACATTAAGATTTTCTACTAAATTCAGGAACCAAACAAGGGTGTCTACTGTCCCCACTTTTATTTAATATAGTACTTGAGGTGTTAGCTATAGCAATAAGGAAAGAGACATTCATAAAGGAATCCAAATTGGAAAGGAAGAGATCAAGTTATTATTTGAAGATGATAGGAT
This sequence comes from Jaculus jaculus, assembly GCF_020740685.1. Lineage (NCBI taxonomy): Eukaryota > Metazoa > Chordata > Mammalia > Rodentia > Dipodidae > Jaculus > Jaculus jaculus. The sequence goes on from NC_059104.1 coordinate 27,658,189, forward strand.
TCTATACATAAAGGGCTCTAAACACTCTGCCAGCAAATTGTTAGAGCTGATAAACACTTTTAACAATGTAGCAACATACAAAATAAACACACAAAAATCAGTTGCTTTCCTATATGCTAGCAATACACATTCGAAGGATGAAATCAGGGAATCAGTCCCATTCCCAATTGCCGTAGAAATAAAGTACCACGGAATATACTTAACCAATGAAGTGAAGGGTTTCTATAATGAGAACTTTAAAATATTTAAGTGAGAAATTACAGAAGACACTAGGAAATTAAAAGACATCCCATGTTCTTGGATTGGAAGAATCAATAATATGAAAATGTCACTCTTTCCAAAAGAAATTTACACATTTAATGCAATTTCCATTAAAATTCCAAAGGCATTCTTCACAGAAATAGAAAAAAAAAATCCTAAAATACATTTGGAAGCACAAAGAAAACCTTTAATACTCTATACTCCTGTTTTTGTGCCTGTATCTTGCTTTTTTAATTACTATGGCTTTGTAATATAGCTTTAGATAAGGTATGGTGTTGCCTCCAGAGGTATTTCTTTTGCTGAGGATATGTTTGGATATGTGAGGCCTTCTGCCTTTCCATATGAAATTTGAGATCACTTTTTTTTCTATCTCTGTGAAGAAAACTGTAGGGATTTTAATTGGAATTGCATTGAATCTGTATATTGCCTTTGGTAGAATTGCCATCTTCACAATGTTAATTCTGCCTGTCCAGGAGCATGGGAGGTCTTTCCATTTTCTCAAGTCTTCCTTAATTTCTTTTTTTGAGTGTTTTTATGTTTTTTGTTGTATAGATCTTTCACTTCCTTGGTTAATGTTATTCCAACTTATTTTATTTTATATTTTATTTTATTTTTTTTTATTTGGCTGCTATTGAAAATGGGACCATGTCCCTTATTTCTTTCTCTGTATCTTTGCCATTTGCATATAGAAAGGCTACTGATTTTTGTGCATTGATATTGTATCCTGCTACTTTGCTATTTTGCAGAAGAGGGGGCGGAAAGAATGTCAGAGCCACACATTGGGTCATGATATGCAGAGACATTTATCCTACCCATAACCGTGGGCTAACTCCACAATGCATGACCCATATATCTCAACAAGGAGGGGTCAAGGGGAGGGGGTAGGTCACGGATAAGCCTTGTAATGGTACCAAACTGACTGTTTTCACTAAGTACAAAACTAATTAATATTAAAAAAAACCCTCTAATAGCCAAAACAATTTTGAGCAACATAAATAAGGCTTTTGGTATCTCCATATCCTATTTTAAGCTATATTACAAAACCATAGTATCAAAAACAGCATGGCACTGGCACAAAGAAGACAAGTAGATCAATGGAATGGAATAGAGGATCAAAATGTTAATCCAGGCAGCTACATCCATCTTAGTTTTGAAAAAATGCCAAAAATATTCATTGCAGAAAACACAGCCTCTTCCACAAGTGCTGCTGGGAAAACTGGATAGCTATATGTCAAAGGATGAAAAGCCATGCTTGTATTTATTTCTCTATGGACAATAATCAAGGCCAAATGGATCGGGGACCATAATATCAGACCTGAAACTCTGAAAGTGCTACAGGAATAACTAGGCAAAACCCTTCAACCTACTAATATAGGCAATGACTTTCTGAATATAACTCCAATTGCTCAGGAAATAAAGCCACTAATCAACCAGTAGGATCTTATGAAATTACAAAGCTTTTGTACAGTTAAGGATACTGTGAATAGAACAAAGAGACAACTTACACAATGGAAAAAATCTTTGCAAGTTATGCATCTGACAGAGGATTAATATCCAGAATATACAAGAACACAAAAGAAAACCAAACAATAAGAAATAAACCAATTCAATTAAAAACTGGGCCATGGAACTAAATAGAGAATTCTGAAAAGAGGAAATACAGGTGGCATTGACACATCTAAAAACTAAATAGAGACTTCTGAAAGGAAGACACACAGATGACATAAACATTTTATAAAGTGTTCTATATTATTGGCCATCAGGGAAATGCAAATTAATATTACTTTGAGATCCCAGCTCACTCCTGTCAAAATGGCTACCCTCAAGAAAACAAATGACAATAAATGTTGGTGAGGATGTAGTAAAAGAGTAAATTCCACACTGTTGGTGGGAATGTAATCTGGTGCGGCCATTGTGGAAATCAGTGCAGATGTTCTTGAGACAGCTAAAAATAGATTTGCCATATGATCCAGCTACAGCACTCCTAGGCATATATCCTATTGACTCTTATCCCTACCTTGGAGAAACTTGTACAGCCATGTTTATTGCTTCTCTATTCAAAATAGCCAGGAAAGGCAACAAGACTGGATACCCCTCAGCAGATGAATGGACAATAAAGATGTGGTACCTTTACACAATAGAGTTTTATTCAGCAATAATGTAAAAGGAACTTATGAAATTTGCAAGTATATTGATGGAGCTGGAAAGGATTATACTATGTGAGGTAACCCAGGCTCAGAATGTCAAACGTCACATGTTATCTCTCATATGTGGATCCTAGCTACAAATGTTTAGACTTGTGTGTGAGCTGGAACCAAAATCAGTAGCAGAGGCCAGTAAGATAGAAAAAACCTATAAGGGAGTGATGAAAAGGAAGGACTTCAGTGGATGGTATTGTATATATGTAACTAGAAGAACTGATTACAGGGAGTGCAGTGGCTTAAGCGAGGCCTGGAAAAGAGATTGAGTAAGAGAACGGTATGGGGAGAGCCAATCAAAATTCAAGATATTATAAATAAGGCATTTGAAAGTCTACTTCTTTGGATAATGGCACATCCAGAAGCCATAGATTACCACTAGAAATTTTTCAGTGCCAGGGATGGAATACCTTCCAGTAAGATGTTGGCCAAGGAGGTCCCTATTGCCGCATAAACATTATAGACTATTGCCAACGCTCTTGGTTTCCCAAGAATAACAGATGGTAAGACCCTATTGCTGAAAACGTCACATGGGTGGGCAGCAAGGTCACTAAAAATTAAAGCTGGTAGTGAGCTGAAAACCTTCTCCCTGCAGACCAGCCAACTGAAAGCTGGAAAAAGCTGCAGTGAATATAGCTATATGACAGATAGAAGTCATTAGCAATAAAAACAGTGGACACTGGAAGACTCAAGTTTGGCCAGACAGACCAAATGACCAAACAGGTGCAATAGTGAGTATCTGCTCTAGGGAAAACCAACTGTTTCTTTTTTTAAAAAAAATAATTTTTTTAAAATTATTTTATTTATTTATTTGAGAGTGACAGACAGAGAGAAAGAGGCAGAGAGAGACAGACAGACAGAGAGAGAGAGAGACAATGGTAGTGCCAGGGCTTCCAGCCACTGCAAACAAGCTCCAGACACGTGTGACCCCTTGTGCATCTGGCTAACGTGGGTCCTAGGGAACTGAGCCTCAAACCAGGGTCCTTAGGCTTCACAGGCAAGCGCTTAACCGCTAAGCCATCTCTCCAGGCCCCAACTGCTTTCTGATTGGACTGGAGGCCCACTCTATGGGAGGGAATATATGCATGATTCTGAAAACCTAATCAAAATCCTACAGCAGGGAAGGTCAAGAGCCTTAGGGCTATAAAGCCTATTCTTATCTGGCTGAATATATATATTATTCTCACCCAACTGCCCTATAAGCACTACACTTGATGTTTATATTCATACATTAATGCTACTCTCACTTTTGTTTAGGGAAGCTTCTCTTTTCAGATGGTGGTGACCACTGTGTAACAGAGGAGTGTCCAATACCAGAACATCTGTATTACACCCTCCAAGGCTCAGAGTCCATTGCAGAAGAGTTGGCAGAAAGAATGTAAGAGCCAAAGGAAGAGTATTCTTCTTCATAATGCATCTGTCCAAAAAGAAATTGTCCTCAATATCCATGACCCTGATAGTACCTAGTAATACCTTTAGAAGACCCTCAGAATAGGAGGAAAAGATGATGACATCAAAATAAAACACAGACTAATGAAGAGAAGGAGAAGAAATGATGGAGAGCCAAGTTGTGAAGGGGAAAATGGGAGAAGAGAGGGAAATATCATGGTCTATTGTCTGTAAGTGTAGATGTTATCAATAAAAAGTTAAAAAATTCAAAAAGGAAGTATGGAACTATCTGGAGAAAAGACTTGTTGGTTAAAGCATTTGTCTGCAGAGCCTAAGCACTCCTGTTCTTCTCTCCAGATCCCACTTTAGCCTAAAGCACAAAGGCAAGGCGAGTGCATGGTTGCACATTCCCACTAGGTGGTACAAGCATCTGGAGTTCAATCACAGTGGCTGAGGCCTAGGCATGCCAATTCCCCCTGCCTCTCTGTCTCTGGCTTTTTCTAAAATAGAAATAAATAAAAATAAAAACAAGTAAACTTGAAAACAAACAGTAAAGGATGAAAGGGTGGAAGATTAAGGAACTTAGATATATGACTACCTATTCCTTTATAGTATAAAATTGTACCTGTAATACTGATGGAATTTAGCCTTAACTACTAAACCATCTCTCCAGTGCTCATCTTTTACCATTACTCCATGTCTGTCCAAAATCCAGGGGACATTTTAGCAAAAAGCAAAATCACAGTTTTTTAAAATATTTTTTTATTCATTTTTATTTATTGACTTGAAAGTGACAGAGAGAGAGGGAGAGAAAGAGACAGATAGAGAGGGAATGGGCAAGGGCTTCCAGCCACTGCAAACGAACTCCAGATGCATGTGCCCCTTGTGCATCTGGATAAGGTGGGTCCTGGGGAATCGAGCCTCGAACCGGGGTCCTTAGGCTTCACAGGCAAGCACTTAACCACGAAGCCATCTCTCCAGCCCCAAATCACATTTCTTTTACATCAAAAATGGGAGGATTTTCTCTACTGACCTAACTTTTGAAAGAAGATGTGTGGGTTTTCTACACCAAGTGATTCTAGAATTTTCTGCCTATACCAAGTAGATATCCTAAAATTTAATCCAGTTGTGACACTAAGTACATACAGTTAATTCAGATTCCATAGCCTGAAAGTCCAGTCTCATAAAACTCCCACATATCAGATATCAATTGTGAATACAGACCATCTATAATTCTCACTGGCCAACTGTAAATCTAATATTCCCATAACTTTTCATGATTGGTTAAAATAGCTCCAAGGATTCAGAAAAGTCAATTGACTTAGTGGTACCAGTTTTTTGGGAAATATATTATAAAGAATATAAGTGAATAGCCAGAGGATAAGGCTAATAGCTAAGTTCTGGGGAGGCCTCATGAGTAGAAGCTTCCTTCCCAAGTTATCCTGTGGCTGTACCATTCTCTGAGTATGTGGGTCAATTCACTATCCTGAAAGCTATCTAAGAGTTTATAGTATTTAATGCAGGTTTTACTGCAGGCCTTACATAGACTATTAGCATATCTTTAATTATGTTCCCTTCCTCAGAGTGATATGGATTAGGAGCAAGGTAGCATTTTCTAGGTAGGTATTTTCTCAAGATTTCCCCTGCTTAGCATCTTTGGGCTGACCCTTCCTGAGTTTGCCTTGAACCTACCATCCAATGTTGCACCTTCTTTTTATACACCTCAGCCTGCTGAGGATGTTCATTCTAATGGAAACCTGATTTGTATAACTGGACCTGAACCACTTGTGTGAGCTTTGCTGTGCCCCTTTGCCATTTCCCTTTTCTTTCTTTCATGTGTAAAGTAGATATTCTTGGCTCCTTTCCACTATCCCAGTGAGTAGGTGGAGAATTTATTTTGGATTAGTCCTCTTTCTGATTTGCTTTCCCCTCTTAATCATAACGTTCCCTAAAATGAATCTCATAACTTAACCCTCCCTTTCATGTTCATTTTCTGCTGTTTGTTATTGTGGATAAGAACCCAATACTAAAGCCTCTGGCTGGGGCATTCCAATGCCACAGAGCTCTGTCCTACATAAAGAGGATGCTGGCAGAGAACCCAGTCATCAGTCTTCCAACCATGACTGCATCTATCCAGTTATCAGCATCCACCCGAAAACAACCTAGCATGAGCTCACAAGACATAAATTTTTATCTTTCCAAGTAAGAAAATCAGATGGGTTTTGTCTTGTTTTTGTTTGAGCTTTGCATGAGGAAACCTTGAGTCAGATTCCAAAGGCATTTTTTTTATTATTACTATGCCACCATGTAGCAACAAGTCTGCTTTATTTGAATCATTGAACTCCAGATATTCTCTTTTTGCACAACACTGAGATTTGAAAACTAGCTTGTTACTTCTTAGTACATTTAAGAGTTCATTTTCCCCTGGATCTATAAGTATGTTTAGTGGGAAGAATCTGACAATCTGCTATAACTAAAATTGTTTTGCTTTTATTTTCCTTTGTTAAGTAAAGAATAGCTTTCTAACAAAGAGCTACTCATACATTTATAATGTACCATTTTATAATATATCATATGTATTGTATAGGAAAACTCATGTGTTTTTTTAGAAAAAAATTTCAGTAGGATTTCAATGTAGACAAAATGACAAATCATGCTAGTTATTTCAGAAACACAACTCTGAAGCTTGAAGTTGCTTTACCATGTTGCTACTGCTTAGTATATTTATACAGCAACTAAAATTATTTCATATAGGCCAAGTAATATGTTGAGGCAGAATAAACTCATATGTTTCTATAAGAACAAGTAGTTAATTGAACAGAAATTAATCATATCTGTCAATTTAAAACAAGAACCGTTACTTATGGGTTGGGAGGTTTTTCATTTATTTATTGATTTTTTTTTCCATCAGGATGCTATATATGGAATAATGGTCATTACCACTTCTAATGAATATTAAGACTGTTTTACTTATTACTTTTGCTAAAGCAAGACAGATTCTGGAGTACCAGAAAATATTATCTCACATTTCTAAATGGAGCTTAAATGAATATAAAGATACCTAGGAAAATTTATTTAATATAAATGAGTATGGGTATAAAGTCAAATATATTTTAATGTAAATAATGCCACATTGATATGCAGAATAGGGAAATCACTCTAACCTTTGTACATTATTATGTCTAAAATGAAATTTTGTGACAATTAATAATATATAGTGCTTGTATTTATAAAATAAAATTGGGGCTGGAGAGATGGCGTAGCAGTTAAGCGCTTGCGTGTGAAGCCTAAGGACCCCAGTTCGAGGCTCAATTCCCCAGGACCCACGTTAGCCAGATGCACAAGTGGGCGCATGCGTCTGGAGTTCGTTTGCAGTGGCTGGAAGCCCTGGTGTGCCCATTCTCTCTCTCACTCTCTATCTGCCTCTTTCTCTCTCTGTCACTCTTAAATAAATAAATGAAAATCTTAAAAAAATAAAATAAAATAAAATAAAATTGTTTACAAGGTTGTGAATAATTTGTTTTTGAGACATAATAATCTTTGATATGTTATATTATTTAATACTTAGAAAAGGTCCTATTTGTCACCATAAAACCAAATAGAATTATAAAGTCCCTATATTATTAGAGTAATTTTTCTAGAGTATTTTTGTTACAGATGAGACTCACATTTAATATTCACTTACTACTTCTGGTTTGGTTATCACTAACATAAAACATAATTATTTGTAAGTATATTGATTAATATGCATGAAATATCAAATGCATTCTTATTCCCTTGTGATAACATTATGTAGAGCTGTTTGCTTGATTCTGGAGACAGCATGTTTAATTGCCACAATGAAGTGAGGCCTCAAGCATTTATCCAGAAAGTACTCCTTGTGAAGAATTATTCCCATACCCACACGATGCATATATAAAGTGCAATAGGTAAATATGACACCTACTTGAGGTAAGTCTCATTCATTACCTACATTTCATCTCCACAAAATTCAGTGGCTTTCTGGTTCTCATCCTAATCCATGCCCTTAATGGAAGAACGACAGGCCAATCCTTTGGCTCTGCAGATGTGTGTGGCTTTGAATAATTTTGACAAAGAATTGAAATTTGGAGTTTTAATTTGTAGAGTTTTTATTTTACTAAATTTAAACAAAAAAAAGTAAAAAGAACTTAAAGCCATTATTGCCCAAAACTCAAAGCTGTAATCTCCCTCCCCCAAGAGTGTGCTATTTGAATTGTGAAGAAATCCTAAGCTATGATATAGAAATGAGCCTCTATCCGACAAGAGCAGACTTAGATGAACAGAATAGGGACAAACACTGGCACAACAATGGACATCATCTTGAAAGCAGACAGTGAACTTGTCTCCATCATTCAATCTGCTGCTAACTTACATTATAACAAATGCATTTCTGTTACTTCTTAAAGATGATGAATCTAAGCATTTTTACAGCAGCATAAATGGACAGATGCTACTAGGAAATGTCAAAAATTGGGGGCTACAGAGATTGTTTAGTGGTTAAGGGTCTTTCTTGAAAAGCCAAAGAACCCAGGCTTAATTTTCTAGGACCCACATAAACCAGTTGCCCAAGGTGGCACATATGATTGCAGGTTGTTTGCAGCAGCTGGAGGCCCTGGCACAGCCACTTTCTCTTGCTCTTTCAAGTAAAATTTTTTAAAGTCATATAAAAAATCCTGTCTTTTAAGCTGATGCCACTCAAGCAATGACACATATTTCTCCAGTAGAATTTTGTTTATTGCACTTCAACTTGGACCCTCATAAACCTGGGAAGGAACTATTAAAAGAAAATTGTTGGGCTGGAGAGATGGCTTAGTGGTTAAGTGCTTGCCTGTGAAGCCTAAGGACCCCAGTTCGAGGCTCGGTTCCCCAGGTCCCACATTAGCCAGATGCACAAGGGGGCGCACGCGTCTGGAGTTCGTTTGCAGAGGCTGGAAGCCCTGGCGCGCCCATTCTCTCTCTCTCCCTCTATCTGTCTTTCTCTCTGTGTCTGTCACTCTCAAATAAATAAATAAATAAATAATCTTAAAAAAAAAAAAGAAAATTGTTATCAGCAATTTACACAATCATGATACAAACGAATTCTGGTCTGGCAATTAGCACCATGTTTATGATCATAGAAGATGGAACTTCTGATGTTTGTGACAACATAGATGAAGCTAGGAAACATTAGTGAAATAAGTGATGCACACAAACACAAGCCCTGCATCACCCAAATTTCTCAAATACATGAGGAAATTAAACAAGTGGAAATGATAGAAACAGAAGAAGATGGCGGTCCCTTGGAGAGGAAAGAGAGAGTTTGAAGATATATTGGTCAAGCAATGTAAATTTTGTGTTTCAAGTCTTGTGCTCAAGAGCTCTATTTTCATGATCTTGACTATATTTAATATCAATTGCAGTGGGCTAGAAGTGTCCTAAAAGTACAGTTATAGTGTTTATACCAGAAAGAAGTAAAGTAATGGTAACCATGCAAAGCAGGAAATCGGATTGCTTTCTCCATCTTGAAGTATGTACACATAAATATATCTAAATATCATATATATCACAACTATATGTTCTGCCCTTATAACTTAAATAATAAAAATGTTAAGCTATATACATGGGTTAAAACATTTTTACATGTTAAACACAATGCCACTTGTATGCAAATAAACCAAGCTGAGGAAAAGAAAAACAAGTTCTCCATCTAAGTTCAGAGCAAAGAAGAACTTTCTTGGATTTCTTTGTTTAATGACAGATTGATGGCTTCAGGGACCAGCAACTATGACAGCACCTTTGAGATCTGTCCATCAGGAATAAGTGGATAGTGCTAAGATCTGAGAATGGTGAGAATAAAGGAAAAATGTAGAGACTGTCTTTTCTCAAGAGAAACACCAGTTTTAGGAACTAAAACATCACTAAAAGTATCTGAAAAAAGACTAGGGAAACAAGGACTCTTGAAGGCATGAATAACATAGATTAGAGCTACACGGGTTATTCAATATTCTCAATATTTAAAAGGTCATCTAATATCACAAGAGTCATTCTGTGAGTAAAAATCCTAAGTGAATCTTTCATATTTTTAAAAATATCTCATTTATTTGCAAGGATAGCAATATAGAGATGTGGGAGGAAGGGGAAATGGGAGAGAGGGAAAATGAAAGAGAATGAATGCCACTACGAAGGAACTCCAGATTCATGCACCACTTTGTACATCTGCCTCTTAAGAGCCACTGCGGAATTGAACCTGGGCCTTCAGGCTCTGCAAACAAGTACCTTTATGCACTAAGCCATCTCACCAGTCCATGATTCCTATATTTTTCTTCAATTTTTATTATTTTCCAGTGCTTATAAAAAGTATTCCATGGTAATACCCTCCCTCCCCTACTTTTCCCTTTGAAATTCCATTCTCTATCATATCCCCTCCCCATCTCGGTCTCTCTTTTATTTTTGGTGTCATGGTCTTTTCCTCCTCTTATGATGGTCTTGTGTAGGTAGTGTCAGGCACAATAAGGTCATGGATATCCAGGCCATTTTATGTCTTGAGGGAGCATGTTGTAAGGAGTCCTACCCTTCCTTTGGCTCTTACATTCTTTCCGCCACCTCTTCTGCATTAGACCCTGAGCCTTGGAAGGTGTGATCGAGATGTTACTCAGTACTCCAGTCACTTCTTTCCAGCACTTGATACCTTCTGAGTATTCCCAAAGTCACTGTCATATGAAAAGAGAAGATTCTCTACCAAAGTGAGAGTAACATTAACATAAGGGTATAAATATTAAGAAAAGTGCTTACTGGGCAGTTTGATAAGCATAGTATATACATTTTTCCATATATCAGCAGATGTTACACCCCTAGGGCTCATGACTACCCTGTTTTAAGTTTTCAGTATCAGGGAGGTGTCCCCAGCCCCCATGGAGTGGGCCTCCAGTCCAATTGGAGGGCAGTTGGTTTCCTCCATGACAGACATGACACTATTGCACGCATTGTCCCATTTGGGCTGACTGGACAATTATAAGGCTTGCAGTGTCCACTGTTGAGTATCTTCACTGGTGGTATCTCTTTCTCTCATTGAACTACATTTAGAATGGCTTCTTCTAGCTTTCTGTCAGCTGGTCTACATGGAGGAGGTTATCAGCTCAGTTCCAGCAGGATTTCTCAGTGGCCTTGCAGCCCAAGTATGTGGAGTCTTCAGCAATAGGGTCTTACCATCTATTCCTGGTGGGAAACCAAGGGCCTTGGCAATGGCCTGTAATGTTTTGGGGGCACCAGGGACCTCCCTGGCCAACAACTCACTGGAGGTATCCCATCCCTGACACTGAAAATTTTCTAACAAAGATCTATGGCTCCTGAGTGTTCCATTGTCTGAACCAGGAGGATTCCATATGATTATTTGCAACCTCTTAGATTTTGATTAGCCCTCCCTCCACCTGTCCTTTACTCAGTTTCTTCCCCTGACCTCACTTTGGGCCTTTTTCTGTGCTTATAATTTGTGGGACTTTTCCTTCCACTCTCAAAATAAGTATGCTTTCTCTTTCACAGTCTTGAAAATAGCAAACTTAAATGTAATTAAATTAAGGAAAATGTCTCTATGTACAGTGCAAAGGAAAACTAGCTACACTTTGAAAGCTGGTCAGTGTCTAAACAGATTATTTTCCAAATGTTCCATTACAGGTATAACTTAGTATCTGTATGATATTAGGAGAAATGCTTTTTCTGTATCATTTCATTCCCAATTCAATATATTTTAGAAATGTAGTTTGAGTGCCTTTGAAGTTATTTCCAATAAAAATGATATAGAGTCCAGAAATTTGCACATGCTAAAAGCATTGATTATCACTAAAATTCTCCCAAAATGTCACTCATGTATTCTCAGGAAAGTAAAACATGTAAGGAAGAACCCATTTGCTTTTATATTTATTGAAACTCTCTAAATAGGAGACAGACTATTATTTAAATTTGGATTTATGGCCAATAATCTAAAAATAGGAATTAAACTAACAAAACTACATTTGAAACATTTTAACTATATAAAAAAGTAAAATACCAGGCTGGGAATATGACTCATCAGTGACTGTTTATATAAGTAAAATACCATTTTTAGCCCTTAGAATTCATAAAAATTTAATTTTGCATTTAGTATAATCTTTAAAGTATAATGAGTTTATCTTCTACAGATATTTTAAAAATTAATCTATTTGCAAATAATGGTAAAATGGCACATAAGTTTTCTGTTAATATAATTATTGTGATTATAGCATTTACATATTTAGTCATGAAATTGACATGTGAGGGCTGGAGAGATGGCTCAGTATTTAAAGGTGCTGGCCTGCAAAGTCTAACGATTCCCCAGTACCCAGGTATGCCAGAAGCACAGTCATACATGCATCTGGAGTTTGTAACAACTAGAGGCCCTGTGCATTCTCTCTCCTCTCTGTCTTTTCTTGGAAATAAATCAATAGATAGATAAAAATATTTAACCAAACGAGTTGACCCATGAAATTCAGTATGTTTTCAGACATTCATGAAAGCCTTAAGATGATTGGTTCGATAATGAAAGCGAAACTCTAAGTAGTGTGCGTTCATTCTGTGTTTGGAAGCACACAAGGACAAACACACAAGTAAGTGATGCCAGTTAGAAATCGATGAATATGTGTATATTTATTAACTACACATGTTCCTGGATTTATGAGACATTTATGTATAATTATCCCATAGAAATGTGAACGCCTTCTATGTCAAAGATCCATTTAATATACTATAGCTAACACCTTCCAGTTGTTGGAACAAACACCTAATAAAAAGCAGCATAAGGGAGGAAAAGGTTTATTTTGATATGTAGTCTCAAGGGGAAGGAAGTTTCCTCAAGTCAGGGAAAGTATTGGAGAACAGAGCCAAGGCATCACAGCTTGCCACGTCATCTTGAAGGCAGCAATAGTGATTGAATTCTGAATATTCGATGGGTAGAATTAATAAACCTCAGCAGTGACACACCTCCTATAGCAAGGCTCCATTTCCCACAGTCTCCACAAGCTGGGGACTGAGTATGAGGCTTAGTCACAAACTCATGAGACTATGGGAGGCATGTCATACTCAAACCACCACTGACACCCAAAGCACACAATGTCAGAGATTAGAAACATGGCACAGTGTGCTATTTTTGTTATACTATCCCCTGGACAGTATGGGGCAGATGAAAACTGCTACATCACTATTGCTCTCCAGCATTTCAAGAGCATATCACATGTCATAGCACAGCCCCCCCCCCCAAAAAATATCAAAATTAAAAGCTTATAAATATGGGCTCTTAATATAATTCACTCTTTACACCGACAAAAATTCTAAAATTATGTTAGACCATAGTACATCAGGCAGTTTCTATAGGTAAGATTATTGAAAATATTTACTAAGTGACTCTTTATTTCTTACCATTTTTTGAACTTTTGCTATTCAGGTCCACTGGACTAACTTGTTTTAAGTGGATTTTGTTGTTTTTGGCTATTTTATGCTCCCCCCCCATGGTGAAGATCAATTCTGGAGAATGGTTCAAACTACTCTGAGCTTTATTCCCAATTTCGCCTCCCGTAATCTTTGTGCCCCATCACGATGGATGATTCAGGTATCTCTTTTCTTTCCTATTCTTTTTTTTGCTCATTCATTAGTTACCTTAATGTTATTGTCAAAACTCATGTCTCCTCTCAATATAGCTGAGAGCTTATATATTTTAATACTGGCCCTGCTTAAACCGACACATATCAACATGGTTAGAGAAATACATTGACTTACAGGAACTATTAATCCACCCAAGTTCATGACCATAAGCCTCAAATATATCCTTCCTGGGATGAGGAGCTCATCATCCTTTGCCCTATTTTAGATACTCACACTGTTCTAAGACACCTTTCCTTTCTTCCCTAGTCTCACTCAAATGGATGCTATAGATGTTTCTGTAATTTAATCCATCAGAAAAACAACTTTCAAATCTATGCCTTTCAATTTTATTGATAAATATTTTTATGCTGCTATAAACCTTCCTTCCTGTTACTTTCCTTAATTTGTCAGACAGTGACAAGTGACGAAACTTTTGTCATTTTCATCAGCATCAATAATTCATCAGTGCTGCTATTTGTTCCCATGTCTACTTGCTCACAGTGGACCTGCAAGAGTTACTCTGTGAATCTCATTTTTAGAAGGAGCCATAATTTGTTAACTTTAAGACTTTATTCATATTCCAATTGTGCAGTCCATGTATTTTCTCTTCTATAGGTAAAAATATTTCCAGGTTGTTTAAATACTAATTTATTTACCTAAATTGCTATATCTTAAGTAATCAAGTTAATTAACTATGACCACCAATAGTTACTTTCAAGATGTGATTATTGACTAGTAATCAATGTAACTGATACATTATTTACCACATTTTTTAATTTATTCATGAATCATTTGGTGTAGAACCTTACTTTATAATGTTACTTTTAAAATTATATATATGTACCTGTATATTCTTTTAATCAAATTAAGAATGTATTATCTAAGAATTTATCTGTGTTTTTCTGGGAGACAAATAAGACCTGTTGAATTTATAATTTCCTAAAGTGTGTACTTTCGCTATATAAAAAATCTTCATTTTCCAACATAGTCTGATCCATTTTTTCTAATTCTTGATTATGTAATTTTAAAATATATTTATTTATTTATATACAAGGATAGAAAAAGAGATTGAGAGGGGGGTGGAGAGAGAAAGAGAATGGGCATGTCAGGGCCTTTTGGAAATACAAAGTAATTTCAGACACATACACTGTGGATTTACATGGGCACTGGGGAGTCAAACCCAGGCCATCAGGCTTTGCAATCAAGCACCTATAACTGCCGTGCCATTTGCCCAGCCCCAGATTCCATTATTTTATCAACAATGTCATGGGATTTCTGTCCAAAATTTTCCTGCTTGTTACTTTTGTAAATATTTCACACTCAGGATTCTTCTATTTTATTATGATTTTTCCCTACATTGACTTGTCCATTTCCAATTCAATACATAATCATTCCTATATTCTTTTTTTCATTTTTATTTTTTTTTCAATTTTCATTAACATTTTCCATGCTTACAAAATATATCCCATGGTAATCCCCCCCTCCCCACCCCTACACTTTCCCATTTGAAATTCCATTCTCCATCATATTACCTCCCCATTACAATCATTGTAATTACATATATACAATATCAACCTATTAAGTATCATTCCTATATTCTTATTGTCAGCCAAAATTGTGCAACATTTCATTAAATTTAACTCATGCTTTACATTGGTCTATACAATATTTAATAAGATAACATAACTAAACAGGAAAGATGATTGTAAGTTTTAAAATGGCAATTAACTTTCCCCAGCTGCTATAGTGAATTACTCCAGGTTTAGTTGCTAAATTCACACAAAGGAAGCTTCCATGACTTGGAAAGGTCAAAAGTCCTATAGATGGTTTACTAGACTGGAATCCAGATATCAGCTGTTTCATTGTTTTAAATACTATAGGAGGAGACACCATTTTCCTTTCATTATTTTCTAGAGGCCACCTGTATTTTATGCCAGCACTTCTTTCTTTCATGGGAAAAGACAGAGACAGTCAATTCTATGTGACCTCTACTTAAGTTTTCTTATCTTTTTTCATGAAACTTACACTTCATTTTAATTATTATTTAAATATAGATTGTATTTTAGTTTTTGATAACTCATACATATAAACAATGTAGTTTACAAGAGCCCCTAGGATTATAATTGACTAACATAAATAGATGAAGATAATCTTCCAATTAAAAAGTTATTAAATAGGACTGTGGAGATGGTTCATTGGGTCAAATTTGCTACTTAAGCATGAGTTTGGGTCCCCTGAGCACATGTAGAATTCCCTTGTGATAGTGATCATCTGTAGTCCTAGCACCCAGGAAGTGGAGACAGGGAATTTCTCAGACTTACCGGCTAGCTTAGCTGAACTGATGAGCTCTAGATTCAGGTAGAGACTATCTCTGTGGAAGTAAGGTGAAGAGAGACTGCTGAAAATCTTCATTGCTAGCCTTTGTCCTCCACATGCCCATGCTCACATATGTGCTACACATATATGAAAACGCATATATATATGCACATGACACACACACAGAGTCCCTGAAAATTTTATAAAATCATTGCTACCGTGTCCTATAATGTATCTGAGGAAACATACATGCAGATGTTCCTCTGCAGAGAAAAATCTGCACAATGTGCTTTCAACAGCAAAACTACAAGCCACTAGAAAATTATTGACTGTGGAAAATAAAGCTATTCATCTACAAAATGAAACAAGTCTCCTGTGTATAGCACATGCACAGTGTGCTTTTCACAACAATGTCAGTTTTTATTAACAAATAAGTTACATTTTATTTTTCACATTACAAAAGTGGCAAAGTTTAATCATTCATGTAAGGCCAAGATTTTTTCTATTACTTTCTCTTAATTTTGCACACAAGATTTATATAAGATTTACCTACATTAATTTCTATATTCAAATATGAATATTTAATTTTTAAAAGAGGAGATCTATGCAATTCTACTTTTAGCTAAACCAGTTCATGGAAAATTGACATAATATTATCTTTGGATCATGACAGATAGTCATTCAAAATACCAGAACATATTCATGTCCACTTCTAATTTAAGAGTGTGTACTTATCATGTAGTTGTTAACATCTCATGATACTGGGCTGAGTTTTATTTTCTTTAGTCTGATACTTGGAAAATATTTTGTAAATTTTATTTAATTCATTAACGAGGAACTTAAATGTCTCACGCATGAATACATGTACGTTATGCTTTCAAGGCTTTGAACCTCAAGTAAGGCTCAAACACTTCTTTAATTGGCTCTTATTGAGAGGGAGGCAGGTAGCTTCCTTAGGTTGTGTAAGGTAACTGGGCCCTAAAGTGAAAAGTAAAAATGTCCTTAAATCTACCCTTGAAATCTCTTCTTTACTAGAAATCAGGGAAGGATATATCCTCTCCTTGTCTCTTGATTAAGGAGTCACTTAGAGTTTTTTTTTTTTTTTTTTTTTTTTCATGAACAACCTGAGCCTGGCAAGGAGCACCTCTTTCCTAGAAGTTAAAACTGATCCTGAAATTGCAGTTGGTTAAGCTTACCGTCCCTAGCCCAGACCAAACAGTTCTCACTCTGGCTCACAAGAGACCGAAGGTAAGCCCACCACAGAAAGTTTATAAGTAGACACTTAACAGGTGGGCAGGCCCCTTTTTGTTGGCTGTTCATCTCTCCTGAACTTACACGGTCCTGTCTTGCTTCTTCTCATCTCAGTCCAGGCAAGCTGAAATGAGGGGAGACCTTGTGCTCCAACATAGGCTTTCTGCCCCCTCCTGATCTCCACATGGCATGAGCTTTTTGCACTTTCTTTTTTCTTCTCTAAATCCTTTGTTTTTTCAGACCTATTTTCACTTTCCACATGGGTTCTTACATCAAGAGGGTATATCTATTTCCCCTTCCTCTCTCTCATGTCTTTCTGAATAAAATTATAATGATTCACAAATTGTCCTTCCCTTTCATGTTTATCCAATGTGTTGGTTGAAAACAGACACAAACTCGGGATTTGGACTTCAACAACTTTTCCTGATCTCCCCAAACCCAATTACACAATGGAGTTGGTTATAGTGCCTACTTTTGCTGCCTGTGGACACAGTAGTGATCCAGTGTCTGAGGTGGACATTAGCACCCAGTATTGACCACATGTACATTCTTTGCTCTTGTTATTTCAATCATTCACCAAATATATATTAGTTATGTACTCTGTCTTAGCAAATTTGAGGCTCATCAAATTGGATAGGATGTGTGGGAGTTTCTGCAATAGATACTGAGTTAATAACGACCAGCATTAATAAATGAACCATATAGTATATTTTACTTGGGAAATAGAGAAAATGTATGCAGTAAAGCTAAGAAGGATATGGATGTGAGGAGCAGGTTTGATAAAACAGTGACTTTCCACTTTAAGAAGAATTTATTTTCATTTCTATTTTAGTGAGTAGAAAGAAACATTTTTCACCTCAAGTATAACTACAGTATATAATTTTTTAAAAAATATTACAGGCCTGGGATGTAAGCTCAGTGAATAATGTATTGTTGTGCAAGGTGAGGCCCTGAGTTTGGATCTGTAGCAGCCAAGTAAAAGCCCTGGATGGTGATTGTCTGTAGTCCCAGTGCCTGGGAAAGGGCAACAAGGGAATTGCTAGGGCTTGAGATTAGCTTTTACCTGTCATCTGTCTATATCTACAACCTTGTAACTGTATTAATTTCTCATCACCTTGAAAAAGTACCTCACTTGAAGCAAGTGTACCTTAGAAAGTCATTTTTAACACATCAATTTAATTAGAAATTATTAATTGTTTAGTTTATTTAATGAATACATTCTCTCAAAAATATGGCTTTACTTTGTGAGAAATATTACAATCCATCTGCATGCAAGGTTAGTTGTCAATCACCAGCCTCATAAATTACTATTCTGTTTAAAAATGTTACAGATTTCTACCCTTTATCAAACAGAAACCAATAACTAAATTCAAATATATATATATATATATATATATATATATAAAGTATAATATTGCAGTCATCTGCCAGTCAGTTTAAGTACTACTTGTGCTTTCCTTTTATAGCTTGGTGTACAAGTTTGCAAAAAATATTCATTGCCATATGTCTACTTTTAATTAGATGTAATTTACTTATGAGAATGCACTATTGCTCAGAAATAGATAAGTTCTAGTTTGCAGTGTATAGCTCATTAGTCTAAAAATATTCATGGTTACTTTAGATCTTTCCATTTTACATGAAGACATTTTATATGGTCTGAATCTTTTTAAAATTTATTTATTTGAAAGAGAGAAATAGAGAGACTGCCTGACTATATGGCATGTCAGCCATGGCCTAATGAACTCCTAACACATTCACCACTTTATGCATGTTGGCTTTACATGGGTATTGGGGAATTGAACCTGTAAGCCTTTAAACCTGGCTACTTTAAAGTTTGAGCCCTCATCTCGGACTTTGAAATACTTTAAAATTGTTTTTCCAGTAGATTGTATGCTGCGTAAGTGATTATTATCTCCACTTAATATATTTTAGTATTAATGTTAATAGAAATAATATTCTTCTAAATATGTTTCTTAATAACTGATTATTATGAAAATCATTGATTAGTATTTATTTTAACTTGTCTCACTTCAGATTTCCAAAAGTCAATGTTTCATCTATCTCTGTTTGGCAAAAGTTCTACTTATTCAAGATACCTCATAGTATCAGAGTATCAATATCACAGTATTTCTCTCTGAAGAAAAAAAAAGCTATCATCAGAGAATGCTATATGGAGTTTCCCCCCATGGAAGTTCTAGACACTCAACAGAATAAAAGTGAGTTATAACTCTATCTTTTAAATAGAAAGCTTGCCCAATTACATTTCTTATAGTGGACAAACCTTAACAAGACAATGCTAATTTTGAGTCCTTGGAATCCATGGCATTTGTAAAGGAACCACAGCATGTCTCAATTAGTTGGTTTGTCTCTGCTTGCACATGAATCAAAACATATGAACGCAGGGAAGTGCTTCATTTACTACTGTAAGATACAGAATGGAATACAGTATAAGAGATTTCTTTTCAAATTCAAAAAGATCCTAGCTTTATTCTTTATTCTACGAGCAAGAAACATGCTCATGCAGTCCTTGCATTAAAGTCATAAGTGGAGCACGATAGCTCGTGCTTTTAATCCTAACACTTGTGCAGCTGAGTAACAGTGAGCTTCCTGAGTTTCAGGCCAGCCTGGGACTCAGACTTAGATTTCCATCTAAGCCTTGGCTATGGCGAAACCTTGCTCAAAATATGTTTATTGCCAGTAATAATCTATTCTTTCTTAGATTTAGAAGTCCGTTACTTGAGGCAGATTGCTGAGAAGTTTATCAAGAATAGGAACATAGGCCTGGGGAGATGGCTCAGGCAGTGATGTGTTGGCAGCACAAGTCACATGCTGACAGGAGGCAAACAGCTGAGCCCCAGGTCGCTCACCCTGACTTCAAGGGAAGGACCCTACCTAAATAACTATGATGAAAAACAACAAAGAAAAACGTCAAAATTAATCTAAGACCACCATATGCATGTATACAGGTACAAACACAAATACACACACATGTGAACAGTCATAGAGCCACTTTCCCACACCTATTCATATACATGTAAAAAAATGAAAATGAAAGCAAAACTAATGTCAAATTTCCAGAGCTGTACATTTTACTACTCTTTGGAAAATAGAACCCTCATATATTATTTGGAACAAAGGTAAACTTACACATACTTTATTCTATATTTTGTTGACTATTCATCAACCTGATTAAGTGAATATCAAACTGTGTCACATTTTTGAAAATATATCAGACCTAATATTTAACATGTGAATCCGGCTATACATCTGATAGAGGATTAATATCTTGGATATACAAATAACTCAAAAAACTATATAATAAGAAATCAAACAAGCCAATTAAAAATGTGCTATGGAACTAACTAGAGAGTTCTCAAAAGAAGAAATACGGATGGCATACAAGCATCTAAAAAAAAAAAAAAAGTTCTACATTCCTAGTCATCAGGGAAATGCAGATTAAAACTACATTGAGATTCCATCTCACTCCTGTCAGATTGGCTACCATCCTGACAAATGACCATAAATGATGGCAAGTATGTGGAAAAAGAGGAACCCTTCTACACTGTTTTTGGGAATGCAATCTGCTCCAGCCATAGTAGAAGTCAATGTGGAGGTTCCTAAGACAGCTAAAAATTGATCTACCATATGACCCAGCTGTGGCACTCCTAGGCATATATCCTAAGGACTCATCTCATTACCTTAGAAATACTTGTTCAACCATATTTATTGCTGCTCAATCCACAATAGCTGGGAAATGGAACCAGCCTAGATATCCTTCAACTGATGAGTGGATAATGAAGATATGGCACATTTATACAATGGAGTTCTACTCAGTGGTAAATAAAAATGAAGTTAACATGTGAATTTACCCTGTTAACTTGTATTAAACAAAGAGTACATGTTAGATATTTCCATCATAATGTTTTAAAAAGTATCTGTACTTTCTTATAAGATGAATTAGCTTTCCAATGACTGTAGTTTTCAAAAATTACATAGAAATGATATTTTGTATTTATCCTTCACTATACACTGTGCTCTAATCTTACTTAATTACAACTATAAAAGAGATGGAGAACCGAGTGTGGTCAGGAAATGACTGATTTTATAATTCAGCTATACCAGGAAGAATGTACTTATTTTGCATACACTATTAGATACAATGCATTGACATCTTCATTCATTGCATCCTTTAAGAAATGCCCAATAACTGATTTCAGCAAAATGTGCATAGTCTATGAACTTCATATATATTTGAAAACTCTTAAATTATATATGGGTATAACTTTCCATAAGGCATATGCTATTTCTTTTCTTATGTGTTTCTTATAAAAATCCACCATAAAACCAAAGATTAAAACCAAATTTAGAGGATTTGTAGTCATTTCTATGAGCATATTCAATAAAGATCGTATACCTATAGAAGTATGACTGTATATTTCTAACATTTTAAATTACTATTAGCCAATAAGTTTCTTCCAGAACATAGAAAAAAATCCCAATCATATATTTACATAAAAACCCAATTCCTGCATAAAAAGACTTATCAAAGAATTAACAATTTCCATAATTGAGATTGTTGGTGTGTATTAAATATTTTAATACTCTTGTTGCTCTATAGCTTGTAGTTGTTATGGACTTTGTACAAATTACCTAATGAACTGATGGGCCACTTGTGTTTTGCACCTCTTTTTTATTTGAGCAATGTTATTAAGTTAACATTACTCTTATAATTTTGTTTTGTTTGGGTTTAAAAAAACAACAACTGTGAACAGGGCTGGAGAGATGGATTAGAGTTGAAAGCACTTGCTAGTAAAGCCTATGGACCCAGGTTTGATTCCCCAGTACCCATGTAAGCCAGATGCATGAGGTGGCACATAAGTCTGAGGTTCATTTGCATAAACTAGAGATACTGGCACATCCATCCTCTCTTTCTCTCTCTCTCCTTAATAAATAAGTAAATGAATAAAATATTTTTAAAAAGATTTGAACAACTTCTTTTAAGGCTATATTATATGTAATAATATGTTGTTACTTAAAGCATAAAATGTTTTCCTGCAACACTTTTTTAGCCTAGAAATTTGGAATAATCATTTCTTAAAATGTTGATCAGATTGAAAAATAATGGTGTTTCCAAAAATACAGTATTTTCAACTGAATCATCATTTCATGCTAGCCTAAACTATTCCTGATATTGAGTTGTTAACACTTGATAAAATAAACTGATTGATATGATTCAATTAGTATGAACATATTTATGTTTGCTCTTTATAGTAAACTCACTCATAAACAAAAGATACAGAAATTCCAATTCAAAGTCAAATCCCAGGCTGGAGAGATGGCTTAGCAGTTTAGTGCTTGCCTGTGAAGCCTAAGGACCCTGGTTCGAGGCTCAATTCCCCTAGACCCAACAATAGCCAGATGCACAAGGGGCCACACATGTCTGGAGTTCGTTTGCAGTGGTTGGAAGCCCTGGTGCACCCATTCTCTATCTCTCTTTCTCTTTCTGTCACTCTCAAATAAATAAATAAAAATGAATAACAAGAATGAAAGTAATCTCTTGCTGATGGCATTTCAGGCTAAATACATAGTTTCCTCCCTTCACTTTCAACACGTTACCAAGCAACATCTTCTTCATAGAATATCATTATGAGGGAGTCCAAGCATTTAGTCCTGTATATTATAATTAATATGATTGACACAAATAATTTCTCATCTAGGAATGCATTTGATGCATAACTGGATCACCTTCTATCTCAGTTCAAACACTGACTTGAAATAGAGTAGAAGAAATCTCCCTTTGCTGTGAACCATATACTTGATTATAAAATCAACTTTTCACATGAGATTGGGTTAATGTACGTACTTGTAATACTTTCTTAACATTTTCACATGTGGTGTTCTTTAGACATAAAAACAGAAAACTCTCAATTATATAAGGAAAAGGAAAAATGCAGACAGCAGAGAATCATTTATGCTTCCTATATCAGTGAAATGAGCAGTTTGCCTGTTGTGGTATAATTTCAGGAATTCACAAAATAAATTAAGATTTTCAATCAAACTTTATGTATGTGTGTATATGTTGTGTGTATATGTTTCTGAGTAGATTCATGTGAAATGCCATGGCTCATATGTAGAGGTCAAAGAATATTCTTGGGTCGTGCTCCTTGCCTTGCTTAACACTGGGTCTCTTAGGGTTCCTAGCTGCTTCTATCAAACTAGCTGGTCCATCAGCTTCTCCTACCTGTGTTTACCATCTCCCAGCAGAAACACTGTGGTTAGACATACAATTGGCTGTAGGTGATTACTGGGAATCTTAACTCAAGATCATCACATTCCTGTAGCAAGCATTCCTGAAGTCATCTCCCTGGCCTGAGAACTGATCACTTCTATCAGCCTGTTTGAGTCTGCTCCTGACCTCTTGCTTACCTCTTCATTCATCCTGTCTCATTGACACTGATTCCAGACACTGTTTTCACTTAGGAAATAGGGCTAGTATTGTTCACTTGTTTGGATCAATGCTTTTCTCACTAGCTAATGAGCCATTTTTAAAGTTCTTATTAGCCAAATTTGTTCACATCAATTGAATGGCCAGATGGAAGACACCCATTTGGATTTGGAAGGACAGATAAAGAATGTGTTTCCAATACATGTGGTTAGTGACCATTAGTGAGAAAAGTCAGATTCATATCAGCTTCCTAACTTTTAAGAGGATGTCATATGGGTTGTATATTAATCTCTAGTTGAAAAACAGAGAAAAATAAACAATGAAAATCTAGTGTTTTTCTTTTCCTAGTTTTTAAATCTCATTCATCTTTGATTCTATGGACAGAAGAGTTTTTTTTTTTTTTTCCATCTACTAATATCTTCAATTTATTTTCTTCATGTCTTAAAGTTTCATTGTAGAAATCTTTCAGCTCCTTGTTTAGTTTTATTACTATGCACTTTTTTCCAAAGCTATTTCCAAAGTTTTTTTTTTCCCCTAAATCTTTTACTTAGAAAGTTCATTATTTGTATATAAATAAATTACAGATTTTTGGGAATGTTGACTAACTATCCTGCAACTTCATTGAATAAGTTTATGAGATTTAAAGTTTGCAGAAGTCCATATATTCTCTTGTTTATAAAATCTTGTCATTTATATACATGAATACTTGTGTTTTCCCTTTTCCTTCTTATGTTACGCTTATGTTGTTTTATTATTTTTCTTTATCTTACTTTATTGTCTTTCTTATTATTTTACTTTTTCTTCCATTGTTTTATTGCTCAAGCTAAGACTTTGAGCATGACATTTTGGAAACAGTGGATAGTGAACATTTTTATGTCATTTCATAATTTTAGAGGAGATGTTCACATTTCCTCTACTTAGTATGATGTTAACTGTAGGACTGTCTACATAGCTTTTATTATACTTAAGGATGTTTTGTTTATTCCTAATTTACTCAGTACTTTGGTCCTGAAAACATTTTAAACTTTGTCACATGCCCATTCTGCATCTATTTAAATGATCATGTGCATTCTTTCCATTAGTCATGAGATGTATTACCTTTGTTCATTTGTGTATGGCAAGCCAACAAGCTTGTATCTCTGAGATGAAAAACATTTAAATTTGGTCATGAGGTATGATTAATTATTAATTTATTAATTATTAATGTGTGCTTGGATTTGTTTTACCAATATTTAGTTGATTATTTTTGAATATGTGGTAATCCGGGAAATTGATCTGCAATTATGTTTCACTGCTTTACCTTTGTATCCTTTTTTATCAGAGCAACATCTTCTGCATTTTCCAATTTACTTAATATGAATATTTAGTGTTCTCTGATGAACTTGATTTCACTGGAATATAATATAACTTTATGCATTCTTTATTTTCCATTTATCTATTGGTTGGGCAATCTTGGTAATCTATTCATAGAACCAACTTTGATTGATTCTATACATTATTTTTATACTCTTCATTTCATTAATTTCTGTTCCAATCTTTGTTACTTCTCCCCATTGACTGAGGTTTGTTTTGGATTATTCTATAATGCCAGTAGTATTGTGTTAATTCATGAAGTTATTTTTCTATTTGATCTCTTTCTGGTGTTTTGTTGTGAACAATGATAAACTCTTTTCTCAGAACCATCTTGACTATATCCCTGTAGCTGACAGCTTTAGGTTCACTGAGATGAACTTCCCGAACAGGCACAATTATGGAGTAAGGGATATATTGAAGCTTATAGATCCAGGGGAATTTCCATAATGGGAGAAGAAGCTGGTCTGTTTTCATAGGACCAAACACAGAAAAAGAAGCACAAGTCAAAAAGCCAAAAGCTACAAAGCACAGAACACTTCAGGAGCTCCAGCTAGGCACACTTTGTACATCTTTAGATTAAAATCTGAAACCCACAAACACACCTTAAGATCCTCCCAGTGACATTGCCTCCAGCCAGGTGGCTACAGATGCAAATTACAAACTAATAAAACAATGAATATATTGGGGGCCATCTATTCATACTACCACAATCCCAAATATATATATTAAAGTATGTAGTTGTAACAGCAGATATATGATGTAACCTGAGGCTGAACTTAAACTTCTATTCTCAGATGATTCTCTTGCTTCCATTGGCCTCCTGAATAGCTGGGACTATGGACAATATAATGTTGAGTTTAAAAAGTATTTATTCTGAGTTACTTTTCAATGCATTTTGGTGGGTACTTTGTTTTACTGATCACCTCTTTGTTAAACAAAAGAAAAACAAACAAACAAACAAAAAACTATTTCCCTGAAACTGATGACATAATGTGTCAGGGTTTTACAAATTCTCTGTCACATGTATGCCATTTTACTATGTATTTTTTTTGTTTTCCTATGTAAATATGGCTTCTAAATTTAAATAAAACAATTTAGTTTGCTATTGTTAGTGAAATATGGTTGCACTAAGTAAAAGGATATTTTGGAAGATACAGGTTGATAATGATACTTAACAAATGACATAAATAATTTAAAATATTTTTTGATTATTAAAGACTTCAAGATAAAAGCAAACTTTACATTATAAGATATACATCTTATTGTCTAGGTATATTTTCAAGTTTATTTCTGATATTTTTATCACAAACAGTTGTTCACATATAAATAAATATCTGGTTGTATTTATCCAGTGAGTAACAATTTTTAATATTTAATAAGTGGTATCATTATACACTGTCAAATAGTATAAAGTTATAAAATTATCTTAAGGAAATTATTAAGGTACAATATATTTAGTTGAAGATCATAAATATGCCCTATTATTTTGGAAAATCAGATAAGATTTTAAAATAGAATATCTATGGCTCGAGAGATGGCTTAGCAGTTAAGCACTTGCCTGTGAAGCCTAAGAACCCAGGTTCGAGGCTTGATTCCCCATGACCCATGTTAACCAGATGCTCAAGGGGTCGCATGTGTCTGGAGTTCATCTGCAGTGGCTGGAAACCCTTGCACTCCAATTCTCTCTCACACTCTCTGCCTCTCTCTCTCTCTCTCTGTCACTCTCAAATAAATAAAAATAAACAAACAAAATAATTTAAATAGAATATCTTTAAGTTAACCACTTTAAATAGTTTTTACTCTTTATTTTGACCGGTTCATATAGGTATACCATTCACTTTTATCCCCTCACTTATCCTTATTTACCCTCTTTCTTCCCTTTCACACTCCAATTAGTCCTTCTCTTCCCATCCAATCCTCATTTTATTTCCCTGCCTTGTTTATTCTTTGGTAAGTTTACATAGCTACAATGACTTTGTTTTAATAATTATCTAAAAATCTATCAAGATTTTACGCATACAATGTAAAATCTTCATCTATAGCTCTGTAAGGAATCAATGCAGTAGAAGGCTCATTTCATTGCCTATTTACCACTCAATTTTATACCACAGCTCCACCTTAATACCTTCAGTTCATGCCATAGATTGTGCTTAACATTTCTTAGTATCTTTACACAGTTATCTTTGCTCATTAGTTCTCCAAAAAGAAACTTCTCAAAGGTAGTTAATAAAACACAAATAATTTTTTCATACTCAAAAAATCACTACTCATTTTTCTATGAAATGTAGAAAGAATATATAGTTCTTTTCAAATATAAACTGACAAAAGAAAGTCTTAAGTCACTGATAGTTAAGGGTCCTGAAGTAGGTTAACTTCATGTCCCCTTTATGTGCTTATGTGCATCACTTTAATTATTCCTGTGGAGACACTGCTTCCTCCTTCATAGAGTATGGACAGGATCACAGTGTATCTGACTATGCTGACTGAGTGCAAGTTGTTCTGAGTGCCTGGACAGAATGTATTTCACAGAGTTTAAAAGATTTCATTTATGTACATATCATCATTCCTTCTTAAAAATGAAACCTAAGTTAGTATGAATATAAACCATTACAGAAATATTAAAATAACAAGGGCATTGTAATAATACTTAAATATCTGCCACCTATTCTTCCCTGGGTTACCTATATTGCTCCTAGATGAGGTCTCAAAGACAGAAAATAACGCTAAATTTAAGAAAAGAAACACATTGAGTGCATTTTGAGTCCTAATTTGTTTAAAAAAATTAGTTAATTTGGCATTTTTATATTCCTTTCACTATCATTTGCTAATATTTGTATATAGTACATATATATGTATGTATGTGTATGTAATTAGAGTAAGCCATTTTAAACTAGTTTAGAGTAAAAAAATGAATTAATAAGTAAAGCTATGTTTCATAATTTTTTTTTAATTTCCAGTCAACCACATTTTTATAGAAATTTATAAAATCCAAAATCAAAAACTTGAAATGAATTGGTAAAACAAGAAGATTTGTAGGAAAAATAAATTTAACTGAATAATTGGCAAAACAAGCAAGGGTGCTGTTTTCTTGGTGAACCTGGTACTAGCACAAGGGTGAAGGAGATCAACACAGAGAACAATCAACTCCTAACAAACCAGATATCCAGAGACACAGAGGCCCACAAGACCTCATCACTGAAGCAGACCTCATATGAACCCAACATGGCTCAGGGAAATTTGTGGAGGAGGGGGAGAAAAGAATGTCAGAGCCACACACTGGGTCATGATACACAGAGACATTTCCTCCTACCCATAACTGAAGGCTAACCCCACACAATGCATGACCCATATACCCCAACAAGGAGGGGCCAGGGGGAGGACAGGGAGGAGGCTGACAATGGCACCAACTTGGCAGTATTCACTGAGCACAAAACTAATTTTTAAAAAGTATACAAATTAAACTATAACTGTGAAAACTCAATCAGCTACAACTTATAATTAGCTCACATTGACCGACTACTATTTGGACCCATACAAATGGCATGTGTATAAGTTGTCATGTACATTTTGTGAAGAGGTTGCTTTGGCAAGGTTATTCGCTATATGAGCAATTGTGGTGACATTCATATGTAATGGAACACTTGATAAATGCATGGAGCACTCAGTGCAACTATTTGAGTGTAATTGAATGACACATGCGTTATGCAAAACAACATGTTAATTATCTGCCAACTTTTTTCATCTAGTTTCAGTTTTCTTTTTATTTATTTATTTATTTATTTTTTGTTGTTGTTGTTGTTCATTTTTTATTTATTTATTTGAGAGCGACAGACACAGGGAGAAAGACAGATAGAGGGAGAGAGATAGAATGGGCGCGCCAGGGCTTCCAGCCACTGCAAACGAACTCCAGACGCGTGCGCCCCCTTGTGCATCTGGCTAACGTGGGACCTGGGGAACCGAGCCTTGAACCGGGGTCCTTAGGCTTCACAGGCAAGCGCTTAACCGCTAAGCCATCTCTCCAGCCCATATTTATTCTGTTTTGTCATTCTGCAACAAAATAATATGATAGAAATAATGGCTAAGCATGAAAAAGCTTAAAGGCTTTTTCTGGGGAACAAGACATAATATTTGCCGATAACAACTGCTTATGCTGAGTACAATTTGTGACTTATGAAGTAGGTTGAATTGAAAATAAATTGAAAAGGTGATACATACTGAAATATTGTGATAGTATTCAACATAGATCAAATATTTATTTTTCAGTAACCTATTAAGTAAATTTCCAAGAAAAGTTTTGTTGACAATTTTCATATATGAAAAGAATGAAAAAAAAATTGGTTTTTCAAGGTAGGGTCTCACTCTAGCCCAGGCCAACCTGGAACTCACTATGTAGTCTCAGGGTGGCCTTAAACTCATGGCGACCCACCTACCTCTGCCTCCTGAGTGCTGGGATTAAAGGCCTGTGCCACCACACTCTGCTAAAATAATGAAATTTTATGAATCTGGCAGTTGTTCAAATATTTCCTACTTCGCATTTGAGTTGGAATAACTTCAAAATCATTATTTTCATAACTTTATACAATTTGCATGTGTTTTGAAGGTGAATCTGCTTCAGTAAATTATCCCTTATAACATTTTGTTGTTTCATCTATTTTAAATTATTCAATCATTCCTCATAAGATTTTCACCAATCTGAGGCTTCTGGTTTCAAAGGATGTTGAATAAATTACAAATGCTTAACATACTGTAAAGTAGTAATTAGTTATATTATGTAGTTATCTCTTCCTTTTCCTTTGACATATATTTATAGTTTTTGTGAAGCGCTGTGCATCAACAGAATGCATGAATGGCATATGAAATGAGCAAATTAAAATTATTAGCATTTCTATGTTATCAAAATTTTGTCATTTCAATGTATGAGGAAACTGGACAGGTTTTTGCTTGTTATTTTGTAACATGCCATTAATTTATACACTATGATTGGGGAGATATCATTTTGGTTGACTTTTTTCTACTTTATAATGTAATACTGTGCTCATGCCTTGATCACATCTGGTTCTTTCAGTCACTCTTGTTTTCTTCATTTGATGGTTGGACTTGATCTGTGGGAAAGACTTTGTAGCATGGCCCTGTGTGTGCTCTCTTTAATGTACCCTGCATGAGCTACCTACAATGGTTAATTTATTTGTGAATTTGACTTGCCCATAGTGTCTTGCTACTCAGCCATATACAGTAAGAAAGATACTGTTTTACCTGACATGAACATTGAAATTAAAAGAAGTTCCAAGATGTGCAGTTGGAAGCAGTAAGGAACCCTGTAATATAGATAAGGAAGGGTGAGTTCAAGTTTGAAGAGTTGAAGGGCTGGGAGACAAGTGAGCTGATGGCATTCATTCCAGCCCAAGCCCCGAACTGAAAGTTGAGGTAACTACAGCCCTGCTGAGAGACAGCAAAGCACAGAGACAGCAAAGCTCCATCACTGGGCTTTTTGCCTTATTCAGGCCTCCATCCACATACATTACAAAATCCCCTTCACTCCATATATGATTCACACTCACCCAGAACACAGAGACACATTGACTGTTATGACTTGAGTGTGAAATATAGGTTCCTGTATTTAAACATCTGGTAACCAAGAAGTGGTGCCATTAACTTTATGAAATGGAACCTCACTGGAGGAGGTGGGCTCCTGGAGACAAATCTTGAGATTTTTTTTAAACACTTTGTTGTTCATTTTTATTTATTTGTTTATTTGTTTGAGAGTGACAGAAAAAGAGGCAGACAAAGAGAGAGAGAGAGAGAAAGAGAAAGAGAGAGAGAGGGAGGGACGCCGGGCGTGGTGGCGCATGCCTTTAATCCCAGCACTCGGGAGGCAGAGATAGGAGGATCGCAGTGAGTTCAAGGCCACCCTGAGACTACAGAGTTAATTCCAGGTCAGCCTGGACCAGAGTGAGGCCCTACCTCGAAAAACCAAAAAAAAAAAAAAAAAAAAAAAGAGAGAGAGAGAGAGAGAGAGAGAGAGAGAGAGAGAGAGAGAGAGGAAGAATGGGAACGCCAGGGCCTCCAACCACTGCAAACGAACTCCAGATGCATGCACCCCCTTGTGCATCTGGCTAAAGTGGGTCCTGGGAAATGGAGCCTCGAACCAGGGTTCTTAGGTTTTACAGGTAAGCGCTTAACCACTAAGCCATGTCTCCAGCCCAAATCTTGAGATTTTTATAGCTAGCCCCACTAAGCTTCCCTCCCTGGACTTCTTAACTTACAAAGATGTAAGAAAGCTCCTTCCATGGCTGTGACGGCCCTGCAGCCTTCTGCCGCAATCAACTCTATCCTATGAAACCATGAGTTAAAGTTTCTTCCCATAAACGACTTCCTCTCAGATACTTATTCCAGTGAAAATGACAACAACAATATCTGTAACTAGTTTATCCAGAATCATTTTGACCAAAGTTCCTGGGTACCATACAAGCCAGTCAACTTGAAACAAAAATTTGTCATCACATCTGCCTAATAGATTTGAACCTCCCAATTTTTCTCCTAATGATGAATAGAAATATGCATATATATATTAGAGTATTTTACATTTTCCAGAGTAACTATTTTTTCCTTTAAGTATGGATGATTTTTTATTTAGGGATTATTTTAGGAAATAGGGAGACATTTTTTAACATTTTCTACACTTTTATAATTCCATTTTACTTCTTACCTATGAAGATATATGTATAGCATTATGACATTTATGAAATATGTTGAAATAGAAGTGAAGTGAATGTGCTGAAAGTAGTTCTATCAAGCTCTAAAGCATACAATACTAGTTTGTGTAAAGTGAACACATGATACTATAATTAAAGCATATCTCATATGCTGTTGTACAAATAGACTTTGATGTTTATGAAAGAATCTCAAAAATGGGTAACTCATTTTATATATTTATTTTATTAATTATTATTATTATTATTATTATTATTATTATTATTTTGGTTTTTCAAGGTAGGGTCTCACTCTAGCTCAGGTTAACCTGAAATTCACTATGTAGTTTCAGGTCAGGATGGCCTTGAATTCATAGCAATCCTTCTACCTCTGCCTCCCAAGTATTAATTAATTAATGGCTTGATTAATGGCATGAGCCACCATGCCCAGCTGGGTAACACATTTTAAATATTCTTTTAAATTTAGTGAATCAGGTATTCTTTTTGTGAATTTGTTTTTAAATTCTTAGCCCAATTGCCAGAACTTAGAAATTTTGCCATTCTATGGTTACATTAATTTCACCTATCATTTCATTAGAAAAAATAATCCAATTTAAGAAGCATACATTACCACGGGCAATGGGGATTCTTATTACTGAAACATAAGCGAGTTCTTATGGCTGCATATCACATTAGCTGCATCCCATGGATTTTGTCAAGCTCTGATACAGCTGTTATTTATCACCACTTTCTTGCCGGCATCACCCTGTCTTTAAACAACATATTGCTTGTCTCTATCTGTGTTTTTCAATTACAACTTCCCAAAGTATTGGTTTGTCTAGATAATGACTACTGTATATTGGCATAGCCCTTGAGCAGTGCTTTCCCATTTAAGTGACACTAAACAGAGCAGAGATTAATGACCAAGGGGACCATAATCTCTAATCTAATCAACAGTACCATGTTGATAGGATCATATGTGATGGCGCCTTCAGTTCTATCTGAGCAAGGCCCTTCTGTATTCCGGATGATAATATATTTGTTGAAAGATGACTTTTTTTCAATTCCACAAGAACAATACTTCACATAGAAATACTGCACAACTTTATGAACTGCAAAAATACTAGAATTTATAATGGCTTGATGATCCTACATATCTACTTATATAAGTATTTTATTGAAATAGATTTGACACTAATTCAATAAAAATTGTTCCAGATGGGATAAAGCCAAGAAATATGCACGTACTTAGAGGACAGGTAAAAACAGATACTCCTTGCTATCTATCTCATAAATTTAAAGGTTGACATAAAAATGTTAATGTTCTAGATAAGTATTAGGCAAAAATGTCTTCATTAGGATATTGTACACTAAAAATAGTGTAGAATCATCTATAACTTAGGGGAAAAACTATGAAAATTAACTTTCTAACACACACACACACACACACGATTACTTATAAGCATGATTACTTATAAGGCTTATATTTGGCAACAACTATGTAAGAATTATGAATGACACATCCTCTCAGTATGGGCCAAATATTATTTGTATTGTGGCTGACATGTGACCCGGATGGAAGGATAATTTTAAAAATAAATGGAAATAATTAAAAAATTTAATTCTGCTCCCTGTCATCCCCTCAAAACACTATAGAATATTTTAAAGGAACAGGTGCAATACACAAAGCACTCTGAGGAAAATCTAGATCATTGATGGACCCCAAATGCATACAAAACCAAACAATGTTAAACAATAAATACATACAATGACATGGTGAATATGTATATACAGGGTTTTTGAGGTAGGGTCTCACTCTAGGCCAGGCTGAGCTGAAATTTACTCTGTATTCTCAGAGTGGCCTCAAACTCACAATGTGAGTTCTACAGTACTTGGATTAAAGGCATGTGCCACCACTCCCAGCTACATGGTGAATATTAAACGTTATAGTAACTATAATATACATTAAGCTTCTTGTAGGTACAGTAGTATTAACTACACATTGTTGTACACATCTGCTTCTACAAAAGCATGTCTTTGGTACATTGAAATGGCTACATAAGTGACAAAATTAATATATTTAAATGCTGTCTTTATAGATATTAGAAATTCAATTAATGAATATATAAACTGGATTTTTAAATTTATGTCTTTTGAGAAATATCATGTGTTTATATGCAACCTTTCACTGGAGTTGGTTTGCAGTAGCTAGAGTCACTGGCACAACTTTTTCCTCTCTCTTTCTCTTTCTGTTTCCCTTTCCCTCTTTGCCTCTCTCTCTACAATAAATCAGTCACTACATAAATAAATAAATAATTTTGAAAAGAAAAAAAAAACAATCTGATCATTTATAATCCCTCTCTTCTTTAATATACAACTCTGTATTTATATAATCTCAATTTCAAATACTCCTGCTCTATATTATCTTATATCAGTTCACATAGAATATGTTTTCAGACATTATTATGTATCAGAATCTTTTGGAGGCAAACTGTCCAACCAGTTACAATAGAAAAAAAAAATGTCATTGATCTTGAGGAGTCTGTGTCTAGTAGGGCCAGAAAACTTACATCTCGATGGGTAATAGGTGAATACTGGAATGTACTTCTCAGGTTACTTAGTGTCCACTCAGAGATACTCTTGCACTCAATTTCAACATAAGTTGTATGTTAAACATGTTTCGTCTCCCAATTAAATTGGAATGAATTTTTATTGTCTTCATAGATTAGAACACCTTGAAGGTACAAATGTATTTGTTCCGCTTCTGTGTAGTGAAAAGTGTGTAGTCTTCAATGCACACATGACCAATTAATATTCATCTCTTGATGGCTAAGAATTTGGATGGGCAATGGGATTTCCAGAAAATTAATAAGGGTTGACTGGTAATATTAATATATTTTTAGGATTGTAGAAATGGAGTTGGTAATTTATTCCCATCGGAATGCATTGAAATTTAGCCTCTCCTTGTTAAATTCTAATTTCTACCTCAGACCAAGCTTTCTCAGAACACAGGCACAGAAACCTTCAAGACATAAAAACATTACTTTCAAAGTTAACACAACTTAACAAATGAGCACAAGGAGATAAACACCATGGTTCAAATAAAGGCTTATGCTTTGTGCTCTCATGTTTTATAAATAAAATAAGTTATTTTTTGTTTGTGTAACTTAGTTCATTTTGAAAGGAATAATTGCATATACTCCTAACTGATTCAGATTTCCAATTTTGTGGATCAATAACAATAATAATAATAATAATAATAAAATTATCGCCTACCATCTTTAATTCTCAAGTTAATTTTATTCCACATTGTATTACTAGTATATAAGAGTGGGTTTAATTGATTTCACTTTTATAACTCTGTTTAGACTATTTGAGTTATATAATTCGGTGCAGAGGCACATTTACAACCATAACTATTTTATATCAGAAGCGAACATCTATTTGTCTAAAGCGGGTCAGCACTTTATGTAAAGATATTTTATTTCTAGATTTATATGTCTCCAATCATTTAACCTACAATACTTTAAGTTTCAGTGCCACACATCCCTGAAATTAATAAAACCTTGTCCCTGGCTCCGTGAGAGTCAGAAATTCTTGACTTATTTGTTCTGGGATCGAACAGGATGGATCTATTAAACTATTTTCCTCAGGTTGAATAAAAATATGATAATTTTATTACTAGTGGTTATTATATCCTTGTGTATAGTTTTAAATATTATTTTTCAGGATGTAAGGATGGCTTAGCAGTTAAGGTGCTAGCTTTCAAAGCTATAGGATCCTGGTTGGATTCCCCAGAATCCATAGAATCCAGATGCACAAGGTGGTTGACACTTCTGGAGATCACATATAGATGAAGGCCCTGGCATGCCCATTTTTTTTTTCTCTCTCTCCCCCCACTTCTTTATCTCTCAAATTTAAATAAAATATTAAAAATTAAGTATTATTTCCATTAATATTCCTAGTCCCATATTCCTCTATCACATGCTCTTTCTATAAGAGCTAATTCTTTCTGCTTCCTAAGACAGTCCTATGTCACTTCACCAACTGTATGTGCTGGACAGGGCTTTCCCTTGTCCACAGTTCTTAAGAGTGTTGGACCACTGAAGGTTAACTTGGTTTTGGTCTTGGGAAAGTACCATTAATAGTGTTAAGGCCACCCTTTCTACTAACCTCCGTCTTGTGTTTGATATGTTTCATGGGTAGAAATAGCTTTGTGGACTTGTACCACAAGTAGGATCAATATATATATTCATATCTTGTTATGTTTCACTATGTGTAGTTTGTCCCTAGACACACAATTTTGAGACTTCAGAGTCTAGGGGAATGGGTCCAAGTCATTGCATCATTAGAGTGTGCGTGTAACTCAGATAGTTAGGGACCTCCCTGGACATAGTATACCCACACAATCAGTGGCAGCTGGTCTGTGATGTCTCATCACTAAATTAGGAAAGAACTGTTTCATGCTGATTTAACCCTCATAGTTTTCTTGAAAACTCAAAATTCAGGTTGCACTGGATTGAGTCTATTGGACTTATTTTTTTCTAGTAGTTGGCATAGTAATGAACTAATGAGTATCCATGTAGCTGGAGTCTTCTACTGGTGTTACTGAGATATATATATATATATATATATATATATATATATATATATATATATACACACATATATATATACAGTGCTCTCATTCATAGATTATAGAAAAAAGATACTATATAGCAATACATAGAATAATCAAATGTGAACATTTTTGGTAATAATAAACATGGACAGTAAAAGGTCATTGTCCAGTCACTAAAGTTTTGCTTTATTTATAGACATGAATATAATCCACCCATTCAATGGGAGTTCTTCATGGCACTGTGGGATATATATATATATATATATATATATATATATATATATATATATATAATGTATATATTTACTTTTGCTTGAGCGAAAGAGATAAATGAGTGTCTTATCATCCGAGGGCTCCAGTACCAGAAAGCCAGGCTATTCTGTAATTCAGACTAAATAGAATTAACCCTGAAGCCAGAAGAAGGTCTTCATGCTTAACTGTTTTACTTTCACAAACAAAACTGGTTACTGGGATGGAGAGATGTCTTAGTGATTAAAGCACTTGACTAAAAAGCCTAAGGACCCAGGTTTAATTCCCTAATACCCACATAAGCAAGGTAGCACATGTGTCTGGAGTTAATTGGCAGTGTCTAGAGGTCCTGGTGTACCCATTCTCTCTCTCTCTCTTTCTCTTGTAAATAAGTAAATAAATAAATTAAATTAAAATATTATTAAAATTGTTATTAACTATCTAAAAGCAAAATACTTGTATTCCTTTAAGTTTATTGCAAACTAACAACATATGATGTTTTCATCAATATTTCAATTATTACTGTGGTTAGTATGATGTATTTTATTATACTGTTGGTGTTGGTATATTTTAATATGTTTTATATGACCAGAAAATTCATGTAGTTAGAGTTTGTTTAATATGATAAAAAGAGTTCTTTAAAGTCTCAAAAACTGCAATATTGGACAATTTTCACACTTTTGAGTTGCTAATTGGTATGCTTTACTACAGCATGTATAACTGTGTTTGCCTATTGCTTTTCCAAATGACATTTGTGAGATTTACTATCTAATGAAGAGAAACTGCCCCTGCAAAAAAACAAAACAAAACAAAACAAAAAAACACTCCAGGGCTAGAAGCATCTGTAAATATTTCTTTTATATACTAGTTCCGTTCTCCCTCACAGAAAACAAAAACAAAAATACTTCAATCTCATTGGAGGAATATTCCAAATGCACATGTTAATTCTATAGAATGGCATTGACACATGCACATTGAGTACTGGTTTTAAAAATTATTTTATTTATTTATTTATGTATTTATGTATTAATTAATTACTTTATTTATGAGAGGTAAGGTGGGAAGAGGCAGATGGATAGAGAGAATGGGGATTCCAGGGCCTCCGCCCACGGCAAACTATCTCCAGATCCATGTGCCGCCTTGTGGATCTAACTTACAAGGGTACTGGGGAATCAAGCCTGGGTCTTTAGGCTTCATAGGGTAAGCACCTTAACCACTAAGCCATCTCTCCAGCCCTACATGCAGTTCTCATAGTAGGAAGTCTATTAGTGGGAATTTATCAGTTTCATGTTATGTTCCATGATGCAGTATCTGTCCTTGCCACAAGACACACAGGTTGATGGTAATTCTGCTCTCCGAAGTTCTGATTTATTTTGAGAAACTCATTTTGACTGAACATGATTATGGCTGTGAAAAATCCTGCTTTGTGAAAGAATTCATTAAAACTGTATGAAGGCCTAGTGCTT
Source organism: Jaculus jaculus (assembly GCF_020740685.1). Taxonomy (NCBI): domain Eukaryota; kingdom Metazoa; phylum Chordata; class Mammalia; order Rodentia; family Dipodidae; genus Jaculus; species Jaculus jaculus. The sequence goes on from NC_059104.1 coordinate 27,696,075, forward strand.
CAAACCTGTACTCCATGCTACCCAGGTTGCTGAAGAGGATCCAAAGGTTGAGGCTAATAGAGGATGCACAGTGAGGCCAGTGCCAAGCTGGGCGAGTTTCTGAGATCTGGTTTCCAAACAAAAAAGTGAAAAAGGAATCTGGTGGTGTAGTTTAGTAATAGATTACATGCTCAATGTGCATGTGACCCTACTTTTACTCCCCTGAAATAAAATAATATATATTGATGTTTCATTTCCTTGTGTTTATGATTATAAAATATTTTGTCGTTTGAGTTATCTTGGTTCAGATTTTTATTTTTCCAATACAAATGTGTCCTCCTTTTTAGAGAGGATTTTTAAGACATATTTTATAGTCAACAAGAAATTCAGTAGGTATGAGTCATTATAATGTGACAAGAAGGAAAGCAAGGGGAATATTTTCATATTACTTTACAGCCAGAGATATTTCTGAGTACCTAAATTTAAATAGTTGTTTGCAAATTTTAGCACTTAAGAAAGCAACAAAAAACTAAAAAAGAGTCCATGGAGATTTTTTTTCCAAGACCAAGTGAAGGTAAATTTAGAAGAGGTAAAAATGCTTTACTAAATCATTCATACAGAGAATATTAACAGAGAAATAAAAAAAATAGTCTTTCAAAACCTACTTGCAAATTGTACATATTTATTCCATTTTTATGAAGTAAAAACATTTTCATTAAAGTTTTAAATAGCTATAATAATTTTCTGTTTTTTGAAAATTATCTACTAGATCTATAATTATGGGTAATATTAAAAGAAAGGGTTCAATATTTTTGAATGCAAAATATTTGTCAAACCCAGTCTTGTGTAGAGTAATTATATTTTGGTATGCATAGTTAATAACCTTATGTACATTACTTATAAAGTATTTATTACAGATATGGAAAAAGTAAACTCTACCAAATGAAATATGAGAAATAACTTTGTGACCAAAGGTAAATAATCAGGGTATTATATAATTCTAAGTGTAATAAATACCACTACTTCCAACTGTACACCAACAATTTGCACAAGACTTTAGATTCAATTACTTCCAGTGACTCAGACCAAAAGTACTTTATGAAGATTAAGTGAGGCACTACATAAACCATTTAGACAAGTGCATCACATGTTAATCTTTCAATATGTCTTAGTTCTTCTGGGTTATGGCTAGTGAGCACCTTCTTATGGAAAGGCAAACTCAACTTAGAGTCAGGGCATCAGAAAGATGAGAAGACAATTCTTAAATAAATGCAGGTGTTTGGTTTGTGTACATCAACAGTGCCACATCTAATGGATGTGTAATGGAGATGAAGTACACATGTGCTCATCAAGCGGAAGACACTAACAATGAGACTCAAGCCAGCTCCTCTCCCTTTTTGTTTCCTAATGTATCGGTAATTCTCGAGATCAGTGTTGCATTGACATCTACATGTTCTTGTAGATTGCAAATATACAAAAAATAAGTGTCCCTATTGGTATAAGCTGGAAAGCCTGGGGAAAACAAAGATGGCTTTGTGAATATGAGGTCAGTTTTTTTTTTTAAGTTAATTTATTTATTTGCAAGAAGAGAAAGAAGAGACAAAGACAATAGGCATGCCTGGGTATCCAGTTGCTGCAAACCAACACCAGTTGCATGGCCCACTTTGTTCATCTGGCTTTATGTGGGTACTAGAGAGTAGAACTTGGGTCATTAGGCTTTGCAGGCAAGTGCCTTAACCACTAAGCGTTCTTTCCTGCTCTGAGTTCAGGTTTAAAGGTATGAGCCTGTACCTGCCCACATGTAGGAAACACAGTAGTCCCTTTTACACAAACTTTTGCTTACTGTGCTTTGCACCACTTATGTTCAAACACAGGCTGAAAATATTAAATGAAAAACTCCAGAAATACACAATTAAGTTTTAAATTATGCATTGTTCTGACTAGTGTGATAACTTCTGGAACCATCTGTCACCATCCTGACTGGGATGTGAATCATCTGTTTGCCAGCACATTCATGCAGTATGTACCACCTGCCAAGAGACAACCATCTCAGTTATCACGATGACTACTGTATCAAAATGCTAACTTTCAAGTAGCTCTCGGGCAGTAGCCAAAGAGTGTGTCACGGTACTTCTGTCTTTTCCCTCTTCATCAGCTCACTCAGACATTGTGTTATCTACTATCATCACATGAAGTGGAATTTTTCATGAGAGAAACCTAGTACTTAAGCTTTAATCATCATGTATTTGAAATTTTCTACTATGTGCCATTGTTAAATTTGTATTGCCTTATTTACAAATTAAAGTTTACTGTAGATGTGCATGTGTAGGAACATTAGTGTGTATAGGGTTTGTTACTATTGCCATTTTTCAATACTCACTGTTGCTCTTGGAGAATATTCCTCAAGGATAAGAAAGGACCACCAGAAATTCTAACTCACCTATCCTGAGTTACCAGGAAGCCTTTACTTGGGCTAGGTCTTAAAAATGATGGTCTCAATGGATGGACCTGGAAAGTATTATACTAAGTGAGGTAACCCAGGCCCAGAAAGCCAAGCGCCACATGTTCTCTCTCATATGTGGATCCTAGCTACAGATGATTGGGCTTCTGCGTGAGAATGAAAATACTTAGTAGCAGAGGCCAGTAAGTTAAAAAGGAGACATAAAGGGTAGAGAAAGGAAGGGAAGAGGATACTTAATAGGTTGATATTGTACATATGTAATTACAATGAATGTAATGGGGAGGTAATATGATGGAGAATGGAATTTCAAATGGGAAAGTGTGGGGGTGGGGAGGGAGGGAATTACCATGGGATATATTTTATAATCATGGAAAATGTTAATAAAAATTAAAAAAATAAAAATTTTTAAAAAAGATGGTCTCTTGTACTCTCTCCTTTCTCACATTGTCCTCTCTCTCCTTGTTTTTCCCTCTCTCTCATTTCCTCTCTTCCTTCCTCTCTCTTATTTCCTTCCTCCCTTTCTCCCTCTACTTCTGTATCCCTAGGCAATAGGAAAACAGCAATTGTGTTGGGGTCTGGTTGCTGTCTGTTCCTTTGCATTTTGGAAGGAAATTCAATTTATCTGATCATAAAATTGGAAATTAAAATGTATTTGTTTAGAGTCGCTATGAAATAAGTCAGTGAAAGATGCAAAAGATGAGAATAATGTAGTAAGTTCAAAATAAACTAGACAGTTCACCTTTTAGGCTTGTTTCCAATGCAAGTTCATAGATTATAGTAAGAGACCATGATATATTGTTTTCTTTAAAAAAATCATATATGGGCTGGAGAGATGGCTTAGCGGTTAAGCGCTTGCCTGTGAAGCCTAAGGACCCCGGTTCGAGGCTCGGTTCCCCAGGTCCCACGTTAGCCAGATGCACAAGGGGGCGCACGCGTCTGGAGTTCGTTTGCAGAGGCTGGAAGCCCTGGCGCGCCCATTCTCTCTCTCTCCCTCTATGTGCCTTTCTCTCTGTGTCTGTCGCTCTCAAATAAATAAATAAAAAATATTAAAAAAAATTTAAAAAAAATCATATATGTCAAATGGTTTACCATGGCCATTAATGGTTACATTCATTTTATAAAAATATATATTCGTCAGTCCATTTAGAAATGTTCCAATTCATTTGACATACACATTTAATTCCTGTCTGGTTGTTAAAAATATCTATCTAGCCAGGCGTGGTGGCACACACCTTTAATCACAGCACTGGGAGGCAGAGGTAGGAGGATCACAGTGAGTTTGAGGCCACCGTGAGACTCCATAGTGAATTCCAGGTCTGCATGGGCTAGAGTGAGAACCTACCTCGAACCCCCCACCCCCCCCAAAAAAAACCCATCTATCTAGTCATTTTCCATTATGTGCATTTTACTTTAATTTACTTTAAATATAATGCTTACCAAAATGTAGTTTTCTTCCAAAAGAGAAATAAAATTTGGTTGTTTTTTTTTTTTATGGTAGTCTGAAATATCCCTTATAAACTTGTGTTTCCCAAATGCTTGTGCCCTATCTGATGACAATTTTGGAGGGCAGGCTTGCTGGAGAAGGTATGTTACTGGGGGTGAGCTTAGGAGTGTTATGTATAGCCAGATCCCTCTAGGAGAGTTCTGCTCGCTCCTGCTGCTGTTTTCCATCTGCTGTTGCCGAAGAGATGTCCAGCCTTTGCTCATGCATTGCTTTCCTGACACCAGGACGTTGCTCCACAAAATAATAAACCAAAATAAATGCCATTCCTCTCTTTAGCTGCTTTTTGTCAGACGTTTTGTCCCAGAAACATGAAGGTATCTACAACATAAAAAATGTGTACCAGTGTTATGGAGTCATTGTGCTAGAAACCTGAGTGTGTGACTTCTGGTCTTTGAATCTGACTTGTGAGAGGAATGTGGAAGGATTTGAAACCTTCCCCTAAGAGATCCATTTTGATAGACCTTTATGGTGAGAGTTGAAAGACTTCTATGCAGAAAGAACCTTGGACTGTGCGGGCTTGGCTGATGCGGGGAAAGGACATCTTTTCCTAGACTTGGCTGGAGGAAGTTTGAGAGGTTAGGTGTTTTCTTGCTATGCCCTAATAACTTGAATAGATTTGAGTTTAGAATGTGTAGCCAGTCTGAGCAAAGGATATTATACAGAAAGAAATGAATATTTTGAGTGAGAGAATAAGCCCCTTTCAGTTGCAATTGTTTGAGAGACTTCTACCATTCATATTGGACCATATCTTCTTCATTGGAAAGGCAGATGATTACTGACTCTTGTAAAATGTTGGAGGCCAGATGCTGCATAAGTTGGCATATGAGTATTGAATCCCAGTGCTCAGAAGGCACAGGTAAGAGGATTTCCATGAGTTAGAAGACAGCCTGAGACTACATAGTGAATTCCAGGTTAGCCTGGGTATTGTAAGATCCCACCTTGAAAAACAAACAACAAAAACTAACAAATGAAAAAAGTAGGCCAAAACGCTGAAGGAGTTTTTCCTGTTCCGCAAAGTTATATTTCTACTCTATATCAACAATATTGATATCCAACCTGGTACTATGGAAGTAAAACAAATACCTGAACAACAGAGTCATTAAATGTGCAACTGATTACTTTGGAAATGGCCACTGGGAGATGTGAGGTATGGTTGTTGGATTCTCTGCCTGGAGACCTGATGCAGCCATAAGAATAAACTTTGCATTGCCATGAAGACTACAGACCAGTTGCACAGGAACACTACCAGCTCGGTATAAAGTTTTCCCTCAGGTGTGAACAGCCTTTCACGAAGTGGCAGAGTTGGAACCCCAAAGACTTTGTCAATGGTTAGAGATATGTGACTTCCTAGTTAAGAGGATATGATGTTTGCTCTGTTTGTTTTTAGATTGTGCATAGATTCAATATTTCTTTACTATGTCCAATGCCATCTTTTGCATTATAAATTTTATTTTTCTGTTTCAATATATATTTTTGATTGTATAGGCTCATGTCTAAGAGACATTGGGCTATGGAGAAATTAGAACAATGTTGGGGTTGATTTTAAAAAAATGAAAATAACATAGGTACTTTTAAAGTTGACATTACATTTCACGTCATGGGTGGTCATCACTTATTTGGGTCAAGGGTCAGAATGTGGAATCAGATACCTCCCATAAACTTGTTTGTTCTTAATGCTTGGTACCCAGTTGATGGTAATTTGAGAGGTGGAGCTTAGCAGAAGGAGGTTGTTGCTGGGGTGGGCTTAGGGTTGTCATAGACAGCGCCACTTTGCAAGAGTTTAGCTCACTCGCCAGCTTCTTTCTATATTCCACTTGCTGTATTCCACCTGCCCTCATGAAGCTTCCCCTCAAAACTGTAGTCCAAAATAAAAACCTGCCTCCAACCAGCTGCTTTTGTCAAGTGTTTTGTCTAAGCAACATTAAGGTTTCTGCAATAGTACAAGTTATGAAGTTTTCATTTTCTGGAAGCATCTAATCATATGTAGTGTTTCTGAGCACAAGTATTGAAGTTCATAGACTCCATTAGATACTTTGCAATAACTGACTACTGTCACTATGCAAGTAAAGTCACATGATGATGTTAATGAGAGTAGGATAATAATAATATGTGTCTATTAGCCAAACATTAGTCCAAATGTCCTTTATACTTCTTCCATTTCTTAAATAATTATACAGTGTTTCTTACTCTGGACTTTTTACATGAAAATGAACTTTTTAAAAGTCAATGAGGTTATTTTTATTTTGTCTGAGTTAATCTCTCAACAATCTGTATAGGTGATCTAAAATGCATTATAAGAAAAGGTGGATATTAATAATTTGTATTGGTAAAGAAAATTTTTTTTTTCTGATTATCTTAAATACGCAAGTCAAAGTTATGTGAACTAGTGTAGTTTTATGTAAAATTTTATTGCATTATTGAGAGTTTTCAGGTGATTATGCAGAAGTTAATCCTATTTTTTTCTGGATGTTTGAAGGTGCAAGAAAACATAAGGAAACATAGAATATAAATGTTCAGAGATGTGTTTCGTTAAATAAGTCTTTTATTATAACATAATGCATCATAGCAATTACTTTGTCATTGTTTTGAGAAACACCTGACCAGAAGCAGTTTATGGAAGAATTTTGTTTTCACTTAGGGTATTGAGATGAAGCTTCATAATGTTGGAAAATCATGGCATAGCAAGCAGCCTTGGCATCACATCTTGTCAACACAACAGGAAGGGAATCCTTTGAGTAAACAAGATTTCAACACCCAGTAAGGCTGAGATAATACACCACCAGGTCAGCCCCATTGAAATATTTCCTCCAGGAACAGTTCATCTGTCAAAGGCTCCTCCAGCCAGAGGCAAAAGGAGACTTAATCACAACCACTTGAGACTTTGAGGGTATTTTATAATCAAATGACCATCTGTGTTAAACATTTCCTTTTCTCTTTAATCTACTTGTCTAAACAAATGGGGCACTGCTCCTATATATTTTACATACTCTGTCTTACTAGGAAGAATTATATTGGCAAAAATAAAATTTTCTCATATTTTAATCATTTCATATTAGCCTGTGCAAATAGGACTATGTTATTACATATCTTAGCATTCATATTTGCCACCTGCAAAGCCATTTCCTGTAGTATTTGTTTACGGACTGTGTACAGAGGCTTAATGAGATTTTTAGTTGCTGTATGTGATGAACTTTATATTTGATATCAAATTGCACAAGGAATAAAACAGAGAATATTTGTTTTTCCCACAAAGAATCTAGCTTTCTTTCATGTCAGTCCCTATATATTTTAAGTATGCTCATCAATTATTTTGTTGTATCTATATATACAATAAATAGGGGTACCAAGAAAAATGCTATTTTAATGCATGTTTTGCCACTGTGCAAACACAATGTTTTAAAACATCTTAAAATATGGTTCAATTTGATTTTTTGCAAAAAATGTAGGCACTATTATTTAAAGTGAAATATATTTTATTAATTGTTGTGTATTGGCATTTTTGAATGTCTCTGTCTAGTGAAATATTTATACCATAAAATATTCCTATTTTGATTGGAAATAACTGCTTCCCAATGTTCTAGTTTCCTTTAATTACTTGTTTGAATGTAAGAAATTTTAGAGTACTTGACTTAAATTAAATAACAACCAAATGTAATAGAATCACCGAGTTTATCAGAATTAAACCATATAAATATTGCAGGAGTCATTGAATAAATTGATTGAAGGGATAATGGAATTCAGAAATCTATACAAATTGAGCTAAGGACAAGCAAATGAGTACCCTAATTGTTATGTTGTGTTAAATTTTCTTCTGTTTCATAGTCTCCCTGCAAATCATGACTCTATTATATACACATATTTCCTCTCATCGATCATATGAAATCAAGCATTTCCATGCCCCAACATTTTCCCTCACCATAAATAAATGTCATTTTTCTTGTATGCTATAATTCTTTATTTCCATTTCTTCTTTCAGTTTTCCACCAGTACTAATTTTTCTTATTTTATTTCTCACAGTCACAAAATAATTCCACTTTAGCTATGTTAATGTGTTTAGGATTAATACATTAAAATTTTTATATCTTCAAAATAAAAGTAAAATTTATAGCCAGGTGTGGTGGCATGCACCATTAATCCCAGCATTCTGGAGGCAGAGGTAGGAATATCACTGTGAGTTCGAGGCCTCCTTGAGACTACATAGTGAATTCCAGGTCAGCCTGGGCAACAGCGAGACCCTACCTCATAAAACCAAAAACAAAGTATAATTTACAATCCCATAATTCATATTAAAAGAAGAAATCATATGTATACAATGTACTAAGTCTCTGAGGGCAAGATATTAGAAGAAAAATATGCCTAGATTTACATGGGGAATGAAATTCAAGGATAGAAATATTAAATATACATAATTTGGTTTGCATGATTCCTATCACCAGTGTGAGAAAGTAACTGGCTATTAAGTTGGTAGAAGTATGTCTCATATGGACAAGGGATTAAATCTTATAGAAATAAAAGATTCACTATGAGAAACATCATTAAATCATTAAACTGAGTGTTCAGTGTGTGTGTGTGTGTGTGTGTGTGTGTGTGTGTGTGTGTGTTTGTTTAGGGCCTATTTTCAGGGTACATTGTTACAGTATACAGCATGTTTCAGTAATCCTATCATTAATCAATTAAAAAAAAAAACTGACATATGGGCTGCAGAGATGGTTCAGCAGCTAAGGCACTTGCCTGCAAAACCAAGGACCAAGGTTCTATTCCCCAGGACCCACATAAGCCAGATGCACAAGAGGGCGAATACATCTAGAGTTTGTTTTCAGTGTCTGGAAGCCCTGGCATGACCATTCTCTCACTCTCTCTCTTTCTCTGTCTTTCTCTCTCTACCTGCCTATTTATCTATTTATCTCCTTCTCTATCTTAAACAAATAGATATTTTTTTTACAAAAGCACTGACATCTGACTAAATGACCTTCATACATTATAAAGCACATTTCATACATACTAGTGCATTTTTTCAATTGCTTAGGGTTTATACATATATTCTTGAAATTCTGCTATTGTCCAGAATTGCATCATATAGCAATACAGTGGACTTTGTATATGCCTTACAAAATTTTTTATGCACAAAAGTTTAAATAGGCATGGTGACGCATGCCTTTAATCCCAGCACTTGGGAGGCAGAGGTATGTGGATTGCCGAGAGTTCAAGGCCAGCCTGAAACTACATAGAATTCCAGGTCGGCCTGGACTAGAGTGAGACCCTACCTCCAAAAAACAAAACAAGTGCTGGAGAGATGGCTTAGCAGTTAAGTGCTTGCCTAAGAAGCCTAAGGACCCCAGTTCAAGGCTTGATTTCCCAGGACCCACGTTTGCCAGATGCGCAAGGGGGCACATGCATCTGGAGGTCGTTTGCAGTGGCTGGAGGCCCTGGTGTGCCCATTCTCTCTCTCTTTCTCCCTTAGCCTCTTTCTCTCTGTGTCTGTCACTCTCAAATAAATGAAGGGAAAAAAAAGTTGAAATAAATCATAATCTTGAATAGCAGTACAGTTTTGAACATAGGCACATTATATAAATAATTATGAAACATATAGGACATTATTAGCTGCACTATAATTTTAGGAGAGAAAAGAACAGAAATAATCAGGGCCTCTGAGTCTGGGGACAAATTAGGAAAATTTAAATCAGAATAAGAAAAAATATATATATATTGAAAGTGACATTTGGAAGAGTACCAGGATAAAAGCAGAGTAGGCATAGAAATGGAATGAGTTTGGAATGAGAAATCAGCCTCTGTGCCAAAAGGCAAGCAGATATTGAATTCCGAGCCAGATCAGGCTGTGAGGGTGGCTGCGTCAGTTAGAGGGTTGAGTTATGGCTGTGAGGGGAACACGATGTGCCTGCCCAGGAGCACTTGCATTTGCACAGAACCACAGCACGTGATGGAGAGGAATGTGTTGAGAACCGTTGGAGGCTGTGGTTATTTAATCATAACTTTGTTCCTTCTGGTGCCAGAAGACTGATGAAACTCCCCCACAGAGGTCAAACTAATGGTTTTTTCTCAACTCACTTAGTCAATTACCCACCCCCTGATTAGAAGGCCAGTAGGCTGACTAACTAAAACTTAAGACAAACTAAATGATTAAATGTGGAATTTTGCATGAGGTGCCTATGAGCTCACCGTTTTAAGGGCTTGGATTCTGTCCTGCTAAGATCAGACTAACTGCCTGAAAATAGTCTCCTTGAAATTATTAGGAAGTACTGTTAGGTATTAGAAAACAACCACAAGAAGACGCCAGGAAGCATGATGAGCCTGAGACAGGAAGAGACATTCCTCCTAGATAGATAGAACAGTCCGGTTGAACTAAGATTAAAGTAAGAAGAATGTTAACAATGGCTGTTTAGCAGCAGCAGACACACAGTCAAAGTTTAATGTTTGTATTAGATGTGATGGAAAGGAACCTAGGAGTTTTGGAAAATAGCCAAGGTCTGCTCTGAGTAAAATTAGGGAGAAGTATGAAACACCTGGATCTATCTAATCTATATATTTTTATTAATTATGCACAGTGTGTAAACAGCACATGTTAGTACCATTGTTAGCCTCCTCCCTATCCACAACCCCCCCCCCCAGCAGGGATGCTCCTTGTTGGGGAATGTGGGTTGTGAATCGTGGGGTTAGACGTCAGTTATGAGTAAGAGGCGATGTCTCTGTGGATAATGTCCCAACATGTGGCTCTAACAATTTCTCCATACTGTCTTCCTCAAATATCCCTAAGCTATGTATTTATTTATTTATTTGAAAGGGAGAAATAAGGAGAGAGAGAGAGAAAATGGGCATGCCAGGGTTTCTAGCCACTGCAAAGGAATTCCAGATGCATGTGCCACTTTGTGCTTCTGGCTTACATGGGTACTGAGAAATTGAACCAGGGTCCTTAGACTTTGCAGGCAAGTGCCTCTTCACTGCTAAGCCATCTCTCCAGCCCACACATGGGTCTTTGACAAAAAAGTGTTTGTAGGCTGAGTGAATATCAAGTTTCTATTTGTTTTCTAATGACCCTGCTATTTCTCTTTATTATCCTTGGATTGGTTTTCAGGGATTGCAGTTCTGTTCATGTGCTATTTCTAGAATCACAATTGAATCCCAGGACTTGGTTGAGGCCCTGCCATTGAATCTTTGAAGGAGATCTGGCAGCCACCTCTGTTATCATGGCAAAGAAAAAGAAACATTCTTTGTTTTTGGACATGTAAATTTAGCTATCCTACCACTTTAGGTCCATTGGTCTAAAAGTGAGTGAAACTCAGAAATCCCAAACCCATATTCCTTATGATATGCAGTTTTTAGCTTATAATATCTACTAATGTGTATATGTAGGGTCCGATTGTGGGTAAAACCTATAAAAGAAGGATGGTAACCAAGAGTAAGTGTAAAGCGATTAACAGAAAGTGGGTGAGGGGGGCTGGAGGGATGGCTTAGCGGTTAAGGCACTTGCCTATGAAGTCTAAGGACACAGGTTCGATTCTCCAGGTCCCAGATAACCCAGATGCACATGGTGGCGCATGTCATCTGGAGTTCATTTGCAGTGGCTGGGCTTACCCATTCTTACTTTCATTTTCTCTCCTTCCTTCTCTCTGTGTCTAATAAATAAATAAGTAAAAATAAAATCTTAATAAAAAGAAAGTGAGGGAGAGAAGGAATAAAGGACACAGTGATATGTAACAAGAAGGGAGGAAGATATTAGGGGAGGGGGATTTGGAAGAGAAAGGAATGATGAGAATCAGCCAAAACAGTCTACTTGATAAACATTACAGTGAAAAAATAAAACAATAAAATGTCTCCTTAACTGTGTGTAAACAACCTGGAATAGTTCTATATTTCACACTGCCCAAATGTGTTTTTGAAATTAGTAAGTTTATCTTCCTACAATTCATATGTCATCATTAAAATCTGTAATAAACAAAGTACTTTGAAAGATGGTATATACAATTTTCATTTGCAAGTAAAATATCAAATTATGAATTAGGAAAACAGCCCCTAAAGCTTATTTGTCATACACAAAACTATCCTAAATACATACATACATGCTAATCTCATCAAGTTCCAGTAAAATCATTACATTCTACTTAGTCAATACAGAACATCAATTTTCCCTATTAAGGCTTTTAATAGCAATTTTTATTTGTATAAAATAATCTTTGAAATAAGTTTCATTTTATCTAATTTGCAACTTGCTAGAAAGAAAACTATTCTTTGTCACAGACACAAAAGTTTATATTATTCTTTAGGTTGACAAATGAACCCTGACTTTGACTATTAAATCACTAACACATTTTAACAAATAATAGCTTCTGTCTCTATTTGGATTGAATCATAAGCTTCTTTAAGAAAGTCATAGTATCGTCCCCCAGTAAGCTCATCTTTAAATTATGAGCTCATTACTTCAGAAAATCAGGGCATTCATTGTGAAAATGTGAAATATGATGGAAAGAATGGGTCATTAAGTGGAAGTATTACATTTGCTGTTGCCTTACAAGTCCTTAAGAGGCAAGGAAATTAACATCATTTCCTGGGTATATGGTGACCTATGTGAAAGTTCCAGGGAAGACAGGCTGCCGAGTGATCCACCATACTCCATAGTCCTTGAGCAAGGTTTCTGTTACTTTGTAATGTATGTGCCATTCCTTAGTGCCAAATAATGTACATGAATGAAATTTAATTTATTTAGCTGAAATAAATTTTACATGAATTGATTTAGTTGAACTCTATTCATATATTCATGTATCCAGTAACAATATGTCTTAAATATAAATTTTAATTTATATTTACAGTAGAAATACATGATTATGTAGTCTGTTAAAAGTGAATGCAGTAGTATTAAGCTAATAATCAGGGAATGCTCAAATGATATGAAGTATTTTGGAACATTTTTTACAGAAAAGAATGTGTGTGCTTTCATCTTGTTTCCCATGATGTAGATGTTAATAATTCTGAGCTCCTGGAAGGAAACTGAGACATTAAAAGAAGAATTAACGACCTAAAATCATAACTAAAAATGGACGTGGATTGGACTAGTATTTAGGTACCTCTAGAGCCTACACTTAATGTGTTCTTTATACTGTCTCTTACAGATTGAAGCCAGCTATTTTTGCAATATGTTTTTATTAAGATCATTGTCAATACCACAGAAAGAATACTTTTATTTTATCAATAAAATATGTCATATCGAGATGAGCATGGTGGCACACACCTTTAATCCCAGCACTCAGGAGGCAGAGGTAAGTGGATTGCTGTGACTTTGAGGCCAGTCTGAGACTACATAGGGAATTCCAGGTCAGGCTCAGCTAGAGTGAGACCCTACCTTGAAAAAAACAAAACAAAACGAAACAATAAAGTCATATCTATAACCCAAAATAAAAGATTCAAATATGGAAATTTAAATTCAGCATGAAAGTGAATAATAAGTTTTGTAATTATTTTCTTAACTGTGGTTTGCTTGTTAGTCAGGGCAATCCACAAAAAAGTCAGTTAATACGGGTGATAAATTCATGGTTAGGAATATACACCATAGCAGAGAAACCTAGCATGAATCACTTTTGGTTAAATGATCATCCTGTTTTATTTTGTAGAACATCTATGTGTATATGAGACATGTATAAATATTTAAGAACACTGCTAGTTATGTATAAATATGTACATACCATATACACATATATATGCATATACATATGTTATTATAAGAAGCTCTATATTTTAATTCTACACATAGAAGAATTTTAGATTGTATGCCTTTATACTAGCAGCATATAAGCCAAAATGTGGAATTAGCTTGGCTTAGTGGATGCAGAATGCTGATGAAAATCTATCTTTTGATTTATTTTTCTCAAATGTTGTTCTTTAAACCTTGGTCAAAATTTCAGAAACAGAGTCCTAGTCTTGGAACCATGACAAAAACATTTTTCGCTCAATTTTACAACATGTATTTAAAGTTAAGTACAAAATGTCGAAAATTAAAAGGACACCACCAGAAATTTTCTCAGATCCTAAACTTTTTCTCCAATTATGTTCTTAAAAATCATGAAGAAAATTTTCAAACAACAGAGAAAGAAAAATTGTTGGCCAATTTCCAGTAGACATTCATTCAACCACATATATGAGGGAAAGTATTATATTAAAAGTCAATACTTGTGCTAGAGAGATGGCTTAGCAGTTAAGTGCTTGCCTGTGAAGCCTAAGAACCCCGGTTCGAGGCTCAGTTCCCCAGGATTCACGTCAGCCATATGCACAAGGGGGTGCACACATCTGGAGTTCATTTGTAGTGGCTGGAGGCCCTGGCACATCCATTCTCTCTCTCTAGCTGCCTCTCTCTACCTCTCTCTCTCTCTCTCTCTTTCTTTCTCTCTGTCACTCTCAAATAAATAAATAAATAAATAAATGAACAAAAAAGTAAATAATTATACTTTTGTGACCTAATTGAAAATGTTGTAAACTTTTAGTTGACCTAATTGAAAATGTTGTACAACTTATTAGATATAAAATATCAATATTTTACCAGTTATTATGAAGTGAACATCCTCGAGTGGCAGATTGTCATAATTACTTATCAACATCCATTTATAAGAATTGTTCATGTAGGAGCTGGGTGTGGTGGCACATGCCTTAAATCCCAGCATTCAGGAAGCAAAGGTAGGAGGATTACTATGAGTTCAAGGCTTCCCTGAGACTACATAGTGAATCCCAGGTCAGCCTGGGCCAGAGTAAGACCCTACCTCGTAAAATCAAATAATGATAATAATAATAATAATAATAATAATAACAATAATTAATGATAATAATAATAATACTAACAATTGTTCATGCAGTATTATATCCTATAATCTATAGCCTGCCTGAAAATCAACAATTATGCTTTTGAGTAATACATATATTACTTAAAACACATAGTTTGGAAAATAGTAAATTACATTGAACTGAAAAGACAATTATTGCCACAGATAATTTTAAAACTTTATTTTATGTATTTGCTTGTGATGAGAGAGAGAGAATATGACAAGGAAAGAAGTGCTAGGACCTCTTGCCACTGCAGCCAAACTCCAGACACAAGTGTGATTTACATTAGTACAGAGGAATCAAACTCAGGCCAACCCAGACCATTAGGCTTTGCAAGCAAACACCTTTAACTTTTGAGCCATCCACTCAGGCTGACATATTTAATTTTTGACAAGAATACTTAATCATTGCAATATTTAGCAATTATATGTATTTTTATTTTAATATACTTCAAATACATTATATATGTCAGGGAATAAAGAAAAATATGGGCTTTAAAAGAAAGCTGGTATTAAGGCTAGTAAGTAGGTTAATTTCCATTTTTAATGTAATTAAGAAGAAACAGAAGCTGGAAGGGAATGGAGCTCTAAACTGTTAAAAGCAATCCATATTAACTGGAGAAATGTTCTTTGTAGCTGAATAATCCTAATACAGTTGGCAATATGAACAACTGAATGGAAAACATTTTACATTGGCCATAGTTTTTCTCATAACTTGCGTTCTCTTGATCCTGATTTAAAATTGTTCCTTTGATTTCAGTAGCAGCTGCTGAGTTACTTCTGTCTCAGAGGCCATTCCCCACTGGTTTGGGATTGGTCAGTTGTCCCATGTGGGTATGATTTCAACTTCTTTAAATTAAAATATAGTTCAAAAGACTTAAGGAGAGCCTCTATGAGAAATGAGAAAGGCTGGTATTCATGCAAATTCTCACACTGGCTTCTATCTTGAGTAATTAAAATGTGAAGGCTTGAATTTCTTTCATAAGCATTTTTTAAATACGTAAAATATTTGTATGAAAGGTTACATAGAATGCCAAATTATATAAGAAGCAAATTAAAATCAGGATGAGTAATAGCACATGTGGTTATCTGCTTGTGAAATGTGTTTGTGAATATGCCTCACCTAGTAGAATCCCCTCCTGGCAGAGGAGGAGATGAACCCTTGCTGGAAGAGGTATGTCATGGGGCTCACCTTGCTGGAAGAGGTATGTCATGGGGCTCACCTTGCTGGAAGAGGTATGTCATGGGGCTCACCTTAGGCATTGTCAGCCCAGACTGTTACCTCCCAGCTGCTGCAGAAGGAAATGATTTTCAGTCTCTGCCCTGCCATACCTTCTCCACCATGATGGGAATTCTTGAGAATATAAGCTAAGACAAACCCTTTCCTTCCATGTACTGCTTTTGGTTGGGTATTTTGTCCCCATAGGAGAAGGAAACTGCATCAGAAATTTTCCCAAATATTTAAGCAGGATTCTAAAGACGTGTAGAAATGAAAACATATAAAAACAATTTTAAGGCTTTTTAAGATAAATAAATATTGAAGAGGAATTAAATGAGTTAACATTTACCATTAAAAAAAAAAAAGATTTATGCACACCAAAGTAAATGTACACCTGGACCACAAAAGTTTGAATTATGTAACCGTTAAAATAACTTTGACTGTTTCACCTATGTAGAATAATATGAAATTGCAATTTGCTGACAAATGGAGATATTAAAAATATCTTTTTTTAAGCAAACAGTAAATGCCCATAGGCAAAAAAGAGGAAGAAAAACATCTTAGAAGATATTATGTATTACTTGAAATGCAATTACTATAGCAGAACTTGTCAAAAACAGCTAAAGGGGAAATTTTTACTTGGAGGTATTATCAGAAATAAGAACGAGTAATAACTATGAACTCAGTCTTTATTTCTAAAAGTTATGAGAAAATTGATGATTTATAACATTTAGAATAAACAAGAAATGCATGTAGCAATGAAATAAGCATTAATAAATTGTATGTATAAAATAAAATTAGTTATATGTTAAGTAGTTATTTAATTAGTAGTAAATAAAGCAATTTTAAAAAGTATCATATATGTATTATATCCAAAATTTAAGTCAGTTTTCCCATTCTATTTCAAAAGAAATTTTCCTTTGAAAAAAAGTATTCTGAAGTAGTGTAGATTTCCCCAAATACCTTAATTTGAAAAAAATAAACTTTTATCCAATTAGAAAATATGTTGGATTTTGTTAAACTAACAAAATTAATAGTAATGTTACACAAAATATACTGGTCAAGTATTCATATATCCTAACTACACTGTTATATCTATCTACTCATGAACCTACCGGTCTTCATATCTCTTCCCTACTTCAGGAAAACTCAGTTAAATACTTAAAATACAAAGGAAGAAATGAGAAAAAGTAAAATTTAATATCTCAAATACTTTGGTGTCAAATTTGATATGTGAACTTTTGCTATTCCTCTAATGAATTGATTTGGACATTCTACACACTATATTTTTTGCATTTGGTAGAAATAAGCACTGACAGCTTGACAGAATCTTCAATATAATGTTGTAAACACTGGAATATTAGTTGCCTGAGACTATTTCACCCATTCTTCATAATGATGTCTATATTTTTGCGATGTATGCCAGACAAGCTTCTTACTCTTATTGCCACACAAGATAAAGGTGTCAACAATTCAACTTCAGTTCAAAATTGATTTCTAGATTTCTAGTGATTGGATTTGATATAGTATAATGTGAACATATTTATACATGT
Organism: Jaculus jaculus; assembly: GCF_020740685.1. NCBI lineage: Eukaryota > Metazoa > Chordata > Mammalia > Rodentia > Dipodidae > Jaculus > Jaculus jaculus. The sequence continues at coordinate 27,713,611 of NC_059104.1, forward strand.
CAATGATTTTCAGAACTGAATATTAAGATTCTCCTGAAATGGTGATGCTGGCAGTTAGCTATCATCACTTACCCCTCAACTTTGACTTGTTGCAGTCTCTGTATCAGAGGGAACTTCACTAACCAGACCTATGGATTAAAGTTCACTCATCTATAAGCTGTGCCCACTTGTGGAATTCCTACAGGTCTTTTGTTTAATTTAACAGTAAAGTAAGCTGGACATGTTGATACATACTTTTAATCCCAGCCTGAGCTAGAGATAAACCCTACCTCTAAAAGCAAAGCAAAACAATAAAGAAAAGTAATATCCTATTTGATATTTTAAGCATTACAGAATATCGATATTTGAAATGTTAATTACTAAATATAACTTCACTCACTGATACGAGTACCTATAATGTTCTAAATAAAAAATAACAATATTGCAATTATTTGTTTACATGCAGAGGGACTTGCACATTCTGGTTGGATTGTACAGTGTGTTACTTATGTATCACATCCTGCGGTCTGCATTGATATCACAACTGGAACTATTTTCTGATTTTGAATTTAAAAAAAATAGTATAGCCTGTGGCATATTATGACTCAAAATTCCTTATGTAAGCCTAATTAAACCACAACTTTACAAGCATGTTTATTAAAATATCAAGATTAGTACATACAGAGGAATTTGCCACAATCTCATATCAATTTAATAACAAGCAGAAATATAACATTTTAGTAAAAAGATTTGAACTGAGCATTTTACCTTTTAAGTAATAAGTGCATTTAAATTAGCTTACTGTTATTTAAATTTTATGAGGTTATATTAGGAAAATTCAATTTCAGTATTCATGAAATTCAGTTGAAGATGTAGAAATGTATCTGTTACTTCCCTCAATAAAACTATAGATTTTTTTAAGTCTTTGATATGAGTCACTATCTATTCAAATTCATCTGGAATTGTGTTCTTTAATTGATTTTATTTGGCTTTGGCATAATATATTACACTTACTGCTTCTAACATTTATGTATTATCAGCATTTTTCTATTAATGTTGCAGTATGCATTTTTTTCATTATTGCTCTACAAAATTTTTAGAAAGCTTAACACATTCTTATTTTTTTCTGAATTTTCAAATAATGTCATAACATTATTTTACAAATAGTTTAGATTGTATAAAATGTACTTCAATAAAAATCATTCAAGATTCATCAACTTACTTGAGAATGTATGAAAATTAAAATAAGAGACTACACTTTGCTTTTTGACAGTTTACCTTTCACTGTTTTTAAAATAATAAATGCACTTCTATCTGCATCCATAATGAAACAATAATACTATATTGGATATATTATAAAATAATTTATTAAAACATTTTAGTACTATATAATGCAGTCATTTAATGTTTTAGTATTATGGTTTCATATTAATTCATCAACATTGACTGTTTCTAATTTGTTAAGGCTTAAATTCTATGAATGTATACCATATAATTCTAACATGATAGTGGATTAGGTGGAGGGTCTCTTAGAATCATGTTTTCATGCACAACTTGGTCTTTTACAATTAGACATTTTTGGTGCAAGCATTTGTATAATTTTGTACCATTTTTGTGCTTCATGGGGATGGGCTTCATGACAAACAGCTGATACCCACCAAGAGGAGCTTTGTTGTTTTGTCCCAGGGTCTTCCCCTTCCTGTTATCTAATTTGCTCAGCTATCTCATAGCCAGCAGCAAGCTGCATTTATCCTGCCTGGTGCTCAGACCTCACTGATTTAAAACTGACATCTATTTCAACCACAAGCCAAACATATAAAAGTGTGATCCTAATTAGTAGTTAAATTTTCATTTTCAATATCCTGAAAAAACTGATTGCTTCAAATATAAATTTATCGCTGTCAATGCATTTGTATTCATTAGCCCAGGAAATCTCACCTGCATGTGGAAATAATCTACTTCTTAGAAATAAAATTTAATTAAAGCTTTACAAAGAATTATATAAATTTAAATCTTTTATGAGTAATACCATTGTGCTAACTTTTTCTGCAGAGGTGTGAACCAATCTATGACTCTTCAACTCTACATAGAGTTCCCAGTGCAGACTGAAGAAATGACTCTGCTCCGCAAGCTTCGTGAACCAGAGAGGACTGGAATAACTTCTAGGAGTCCATGTGAGAGGTTGCTTACATCACCAAACAAACAAACAAACAAAAAAACAAACAAAAAAACTATCCCAGGGGCTGGAGAGATGGCTTAGCGGTTAAGCGCTTGCCTGTGAAGCCTAAGGACCCCGGTTCGAGGCTGGGTTCCCCAGGTCCTACGTTAGCCAGATGCACAAGGGGGCGCACGCGTCTGGAGTTCATTTGCAGAGGCTGGAAGCCCTGTCGCGCCCATTCTCTCTCTCCCTCTAAATGTCTTTCTCTCTGTGTCTGTCGCTCTCAAATAAATAAATAAATAATAATAAAAAAAATTAAAAATTAAAAAAAAAACTATCCCAAATGAGGTAACTCGGGAAACTGCATCTCTGCAGCTCATTGCATGGTTTGCAGGCAGCTGGAAGTGTCCTCCCAAAGTTGAGCTTATCAACTTTGTAACTTTTAGTAACTTCCTTACACTACAGAAGCATTTTTTTTTTATGCTGAGGCTTGTTAACTTCTTGAAACTTAAGGAACTTTGGAACGTCCAGAGTCTTAAGGGGCCTATGTTTAAATCCGGAGCTTCCTAGGGTGCTGCCTACACGATGCAGTGGTTCAGTATGTAGAAATTTGTCATACAACAAGTGATAGTGAAATTCTGTTAGGCCAGACGTGGTAGCACATTCCTTTAATCCCAGCACTCATGAGGCAGAGGTAGGAGGATCGCTGTGAGTTCAAAGCCATGCTGACCTGAGACTACAGTTAATTTCAGGTCAGCCTGAGCTAGAGTGAGACCCTACCTCAAAAAACCAAAAACTAACAACTAAATAAATAAATAAATTTTTTACGAGAAAGCCTCCAGAGTCATCTACATAGTCAAACGTGTATTCCTATTTTAAAACTTCAATATCTTAATAGTTAAATAAAGCCTAATGCTTTCATCAAGAAACTCTGTGCATGTGTCCATCCTGGTTTTTGTTTGTAGTGTGATGGGAATTTAATCAGTGTTTTTGACATAATTACATAGAAGGAACTCATACTTCCTTAATATTTCATTTTATTTATTTATTTATTTATTTATTTATTTTCCTGAGGTAGGCTCTCATGCTAGCCCACCTGATCTCAACCTCTCTCTGTAGTCCCAGCCTGGCTGTTCTTGAACTCACAGTGATCTTACCTCTGCCTCCTGAGTGCCAGGATTAATGGCATGCACCACCACATCAGTCTTCCTTAATATTTTACATCTCATTGCCTAAACCTATAATGAAATTCTCTGTTTCTTCAGTAAGGTAAATACCACTGACTCTTCAACAAACATTTCTGTAGTGTTAGACAGCAAAGGTAAAATACCACATTTTTTTTTTTTTTGTCAAGGGCCAGTGTTCATTAAGCCCAAGTATACTTGCTAATAAACATATAGGTCAGGGACTATAGCTGGATTTACTTACTTTTTAGAGTGCATTTGCATCTGTGCTCCCTTTTCTTCTTTATAGATTGTAAAGCATTGCTATTCCATTCAGCACATCTTAGATAAAACAATTCATTAAAATAGCACGTTCTTGTTGTACAACAAAATCTTCCAAATTGAAATACTTCCTCGTAGGGGGAGGAGGAAGTCAAGAGGTTAACAAGTCTGTGAAAGCTGACACTTAAAATGTCACATAACCTCTCCCCAAATAAAGAGGTGTTGAGAGCCACACTCTGACGCCAGTGATGGGTAGCCATTTTCTCTCAATTTAAACATTCCCTCCTGAGGGAACAGGGAGTCAAGAGGCAAGCAAGTACTGGAGAGCTGATTTTTTTTTTTTTTTTAAGACCTCTCTTTAAGGTTATAAAAGAGTAAACTGCTTAGGGGAGACTCTCCGCCCATCCTGCCAGGCTTGTGCAGTGTGCAGAAGGCTGCACCACCAATTGAGCTGAGCTGCCTGCAAGTCCAGCAGTGAGCTCCCATGGACTTTCCATGACTCATCATCTGTGTTGGTGTGGGCTCTTCTCTCCCATGATGCAGCTGCTTTTGTGTCGCGTCCGCCTGGACCAGCAAGGAAGACACAACCACCAGTTCTTCTTGCAGCAGTTTATTCAGGCAACTTCAAGCTTCATCTCCCCCGAGCCTCGGGCGGGGATTCCTTATAAGCGCACTCACTCGCACACTCACCCTGCCCAATCACTCCAGGCCATGCAACCCCTCCAGACCAGCATCAGAAACCAATGAGCGGCAGAGATGGCAAACTCCTCCAAATATGGACTTGTTTGTCCCAAGCACTGAACTTCCCTCAGGTGCCATCTTTAGGGCTTGGCCAGGGGTACTCTCCCCATAGGCCTTGGCCATGCAGGCCGAGGGGCTCCCCACACTTTTGAGTCACCCATGTTCCTCTAAGAACAAAGTCCAATTCTCCAACATCAGTTTTGTGAACCAAGGAGTTTATTAGGGTTACTTACAGTGTTGGCATTGGTGCAATCACACTTTGTTCTGCCTTCTGAGCCCTATCTTGAGGGGAATAGATGTGTGTTCTCAGTACACTGGGGAAAAATCTCCTGGTGACAATTCTCAAAACATTTTTGACAACTTATAAGGTGTAGTTATAGCACTGAAAACTTCATAGGTAACCTTGTTTAAAGATAGGATACTCTGTATATCCTACACTTGATTCTGTTTTGTATAGTTAAAGCTCATGTTTGTTTAACAATTTACCTATTGCTAGAAATTTTGGTTATCATGGTCAAGCTGCAATGTCATTTTGTACTGATATTTATAAGAACAAATATATGGTTCATTCCTCTGATATCTGAGAGAAGATTTGATTACATTTTAAAAGTATAGATCTTTTTCTTACGAGGAATTGCAACGTGACTGGAGTGTGTTGAATTTACAATGGGAATGTGTGATAGCTCTACTTAATCTGCATGAATTGCTAATGATTGGTTTTCTCAGGCTTTTTAAATTTTAGCTATGCTAGCAGTATGTAGTGATATCTAACTGGGGTTTTAATTTGCATTTCCCTTTTGACTAATTATGATGGCACCATGCCAGTGCTTACTAACTGTTAGCATATGTTCTTTGGTGAATGATCTGTACATATTGTTTATCCATTAATACTTGATTGGCTTGTCTTGTATTAGTTTCATATACATTCTCAATACAGCCATTTGCCACAGAATTAGTACTCCAAAGATTTTACACAGAATTTACTTTTCATTTTTTAATATTTTATTTTTAATTATTTATTTGAAAGAGGGAAAGAAGCAGAGAGAGAGAGAGAGAGAGAGAAATAGAGAGAGAATGTGTGTGCCAGGGCTTCCAGCCACTGCAAACAAACTCCAGATGCATGTGCCCCCTTGTGCATCTGACTTACGTGGGTCATAGAACTGAGGTCCTTTGGTTTTGCAGACAAGTGCCTTAAGTGCTAAGCCATCTCTCCAGCCCTATTTTCATTTTTTAATGATAAATAAAAACACAAACTTTATAGATTTGATGATACTTAACTTATTGGGGTTTTCTTTTGTTTGTTTTCTAATTGATGATGTGTTTTACATTTGGAAGTATTGCAAAGATTATCTTTTATATTTTACTGCTAAAGCTTCAAAGATTTGTCTTTTATTTTTTAGGTCCATATAACAGCTTTACTCTGTGATGTGACATTGAAATATTCTGTCTGTAATTGTGTGTGTGTGTGTGTGTGTGTGTTTTCTTATGTGGATATCAGAGTTGTATCCATTAATTCACCATAACACAGTGGTTAAATACAATCACTCTGGGTTAAATCAATCAAAAGATTTTTATCCTTTTCATGAAACTGTATATTTAGAAAACCATGCACAATATCTTATTTTCTATAATATATTAGTCATTTTTCTTATTTATTTATTCCAGAATACATAGGCATAAAACATATTTGTAGGTGACTTTTGTAATTTCTCTGATACAACAGACATTGGCTAGACCCTTATCCATTGCAGTGTGTAAGGCATTCACTGAAAACTGATAGGGCTGATTTTCCCTTGAGGAAAAAAATAAAATAAAATAAAGCTATGGGAGAGAGCGAAGCTTAGACAAGGCCAAATCATTTACCAAGTCTCATCTGTGCAAGTGCTCAAGGTGGCTGCAGTGTGCTATAAGCTGCTAGTGCACTGCCCTGTCTGGTGGCAGGACTGGATTTCATCCCCAGCAAGCATGGGCTCCTGGCTTTCCAGGCCCACAAAATGCAAGAGTTTTAATGAGTCTAAGTTTCCACTCAAATTTGTATGGAAGACCTGTTAGCTTCATGCATCTTGTAGCTGAGTACCTTTACATGAAAGAAGGCCTTTTGGGTATTGGAGAAAAACATAATTTGCCATGGAAACCTTAGGATGGTGGAGATGCCTGTAGTGTAGGATGTCCACTGAGGACAGCTGGAAGCAACAAGTGGGGTAAGCTCAAGAAAGACTCTGTGGGCTTCGGCAGCAAGTGTGTGGGCAGGGCCTGCCAAGTCCCCTGGGACTCGCATCATGACTACATGTCCTCCAGATGCCATATAATATAAAGCCTCAGGATTTAATGTTTTCTGTGCTGGATTTCAACCTTGCATCTTACTTTGGACTCATACCTCTCTTCTATGCTTATTTTGGAAAGGAAACGATTACTCTGCATCATTAGAAACAGATAAATTGTGCGCGTGTATCATCTACATATGTAAATCTATACCTATCAATACAAAATAAAATTCTATAATGATATGAATATGCGTAAGATAGAAAATATTCCTTATCCGTGGTGATTTGCATATAGTAGTATAAATGTGTGGCACCATAGACTCAGGTATTTTAGTAAAACTGAGTTTGTAGCTTTAGGCCCTACCAGGCAGTTTCCTGCTACGGGGTTGTGCCACAGAGGAGGGTCTGATTCCAGTCCAAAGGTGAGGAGAAGGCAGTTTGAGCTCTGGAAGATCTCCCCCACTCCCTCACACCGTGTGTGTGTGTGTGTGTGTGTGTGTGTGTGTGTGTGTGTGTGTGTGTTGTTTGCTGCTTGTTGCTGCTATTTTTTCTCTCTGCTTTAATCTATGGAAGGAAGCAACTTCTTCTGCCATTGATGGTGTTTCCTCTGGATGTATAAGCTGAAATAAGTTTCTTCCTCTCTAAACTGTTTCTGATTAGGTATTTGTCCCAGCAATGTGTAGCTGACTGCAGCAATATTTCTATGAGAACTCTGAGAAATACAGATGTATACAAACACACAGTATGAAAATGTTACTGTGCTCATTAATCCCTGAAATCTTGACTATTAATACTTAGGAAATTCTAGCTGGGTAAAAAAAATGAATTATGGAACAACTAGATAAAGTTATATCCCTTGATAAATTAAAATTTATCCTGTAAAACATTTCAGATTTTTAATTCCAAGATTAAAACATTTTATAAGTTCTTTGATGAACAAGTCGAATAGAGCTTTAGAAATTTTCATTTAAAATTCAAATGTTCAGCTGGCTAATTTAAAATTATTTTTCACTAACCTGAAACTCAGTATTTAATTTTATCTGTTTCAAACTATCTCTGGTATGAAAGCAACAGCAAATGTACAGCAAGGCAAAAATAGATGCAGCTTGTGAAATGATTGCTCTCATCTGTTTAATTCTAGTTTATCCTGTGTATATTTTTTTTCTAATTTGAGTCTGGCAATCATCAAAAGAATTTATTCAATGCTAGAATAGAAAAATACCAAACAATTCTATTTCACAACTCAGTGCTTTATTGCTACAGTCACAGTGCACCTCAGCATCATCTACAATGACAATACACGCTTCTTCGTCATTAATCACTGGGTGGAGGATGGAACGCCGGTTTTATGGAACTCGATATTGATGCCTAACTGCTGAAAAATGTGACCAGTTAGATTCATATTTCTGATGTCTAATTCCAGAATAGTATCTTTAAAGTAGGCATGAAATACTTCCAAACTCATTTATTGCTAATTGAATGCATAGTTTGTCAGAATACACTGGGTGAATAAAAATATGGTACTGCTCTGATTTCCACCTGGAAGTACCTTGAGCATAATGGAAATTAAAAATGCAAGGTCTTGAGTATAGTGAGCATTAAACATGTGGGTAACATAAACATAGTGGGCATTTTCATATTATATATATATTAAATACAATTTAATGAGTTTAGCTTTTAATGCTTCAACTCACATGGAGCATGCTAACTCAGTAGTTTGTGTTAAAGGTGTTTAGGAGATTGACATCTGAATTGACAAAATTCAGAAAAATGTCCTAATTTGTTTGTTTAATTTTATTTATTTATTCGCAGGGAGAGAGAGAGGAAGAGAGAGAGACAGAGAAAAAGAGAGAACGTACATTAAAAATAAGCTTGAATTGCAAGCAAGTACCTTAACTGTTGAGCCATTTCTCCAGCTCTTTTGTAAGAAATTTAAAAAGATACTTATTTATTTATTTATTTATTTTTAAAACAGAGGGACAGAAGAGGAGGTAGAGAGAGAGAGAGAGAGAGAGAGAAAGTAGGTACACCAGGGCCTCTTACAGTGCATGAGGTACTTTGTGTGTCTGGCCTTATGTGGATAGTGGGGACATGTGAACTTGGGCTATCAGGCTTTCAAGGAAGCTCCTTTCATTGCCGAGTCATCTCCACAGTCCTTAGTCTACACAAATACAACAGCTATGCATTGGGATGTAGAATCATTGTACATTAAAATCTTAAACTGAGATTTGGAATTTGAAGTTATATACATATAAGCTAAAATATAAAGTTTTAATATAGAAGGAAATGAAATAATAAAATAAAGAAAGTGAAACAGAAATAAAATAAAAATATAAGACTAAAGAAAATAAGTCCATTCATCAAATGTTGAAATTTACTTTAGCTTTATAGGAAGTTTGGGCCTAAAATATTTCCGGTAATACAATAATTGTTATACAAAGGAGAAATGAGAAAAATCTTTTCATAAAGACAAAACATTTATTTAAAACTCTATTTTACTTGATACTGATGTAGCTACAACAATATTCTTATGTTATTTGCTTTTATATTTCTAGGCATCTAGGTGTGTGTGTGTGTGTGTGTGTGTGTGTGTGTGTGTGTGTTCTGCTTTGTTTTTGTTTTTGTTTTTCTAGGTAGGGTCTTGCTGTAGCCCTGACCTGCAATTCACTTTGTAGTCTTCGAATGGCCTTGAACTCTCCTACCTCTGCCTCCCAAGTGCTGGGATTAAAGGTGTGCACCATCAAGCCAGGCTCTTCTTTTGTTTTAACCTAACTGGATATTTAAATCTAAATTCTTCCTGTGAGAGTATCTTGTGAGGTTTTGCCTGTTTTAAATTCAAGCTGAATATCTGCCTTTCAACTGGATTGTAGATTCCATTTAAAACTTTATGTTAACATTGACATAGTTATATTTCTCTGGCAAAATAATGTTATAGTAATCATTTTATACAACCTTATGTGATTTGCAAAGTCACATATACAAAATAGGAGAAAGTATGGATTCATTTTTGATTTTAATTAACCATCCTATGTGCCATTTGTGCTATTTCTCATTTGTTTTGGTGGTTATACTTTCATATGGTATAATTTCTGTACTTTTTTTTCACATATACTAAAATTTCATTTTATATGATGGATGCCCAATAACACAATTATACACAAAATATTTTATACAAAACTTTTCAAAATCAGTTAAGAGATGGACGAAACTAATGGTCATTTATCCTGCTTTGAATAACATAATTACCTTTGTGAATGCAAATTGCTGTGTGCATTTGAATATCCATTAGTTTTCTATTCAGCAAATACAGGCAGTTTGGTACCATTATTAGGCTCATATGTGACCTACACTCTCCCCATTGGCCCCTCCTTGTTGAGGTAAATGGGTCGTCCATTGTGGAGTTAGCCCACAGTTATTGGTACTATAAATGTCTCTGCATATCATGACCCAACATGTGGCTCTGACATTCTTTCGACCCCCTCTTCTGCAAAATTTCCCAGAGCTATGTTGGGTTCATTTTTGGTCTGCTTCAGTGATGAGGTGTTGGGAGACTCTGAGGCTCTGGCTCTCTGGTTTGGTAGGAGTTGATTTTTCTCTATGTTGGTCTCCTTCCCCCATGTGCTGGTATCTGATTCATCAGGAAAAGAGCAACTTTTCTTATTTTGCCAATTTACCTTACTTTCAGCAGGGGCCCTTTTGAAGTATGATGGGGTGGATCTCTCCTTAGGATCTACATCTATCTCAAAATGAGAAAAAAACTCTCAACACAGAGTAAATTAGCACCAGGAATAATGAGATAACCCTTACTTTTTTTTAGAGAGTTTAATAGGTGTAAGCCCTCTTGTAGCCCATGATTGATGATAGCTTGATATTGGAGAGTGGGCTTATGTTTGGATATGGTTCTGACTTGTTTCCCAACTCCAGCTATGGGTCCTGTACCGCTGAGTGGATCAGTTAGCCAAATCAAGAGCATTTGCTGTGTGCACTTGTGTGGGCATCACAACAGGTTATTTGGTGCTAAATAGGTTGGACCATGAGTTGCTTGGACAGATATTGGTCATTTCTCCCAGTTGACCATGTAGCACCTTCTGCACTAGACATGCTGACTGTCTGGGGACTGACTCTCCTGGCTTCCAGCCTTGCTTTCCATTTTACGTGTCAGGTGCCTATGGTGTCTTCAGCAATAGGGTCCTACCACTGATCTTTGGTGGGTCATCAAGTACTCTGACAGAAATCTGTCATTTTTTTAGGAATCCTTATAGGTTTCTCTGATTGAAAGCTCATTGTGGGTGATAGCCCCATGCTGGTACTGGGAGTTACAGGTCAGTGTCCACTAAGAAACTGAGGAATAAGATAATTAATATACAAGAGTTAGAGAGGAGAGAGAGAGAGAGAGGGAGAAAGAGGGAGGAAAGATGTATAAGATTTAAGTTAGACTTGATCCTACCTTCTCCCTTGTCTGGTGGTTCAGGTGTTTCCTATAAGGGCCTGGTGAAGGTTCAACCATTCAGTCTGCCTTTTAGGAAGTAGAATTTTATGGTACCATTGGCGTATGGGTCTAGATTAGTGTTTCCCACCCCTTCGATGCCCACCCCTTCCTCCCCATCCATCCTAGTGTCTAGTCCATGAGATGCATGCTGGGTATGTAAGGTATCTTGGGTTGGGTTAGATGCTATAGATGAGTGAGACTATTAGGTGATTTTTTTTCTGTGATTGGGTAAGTTCACTGATCATGATCTGTTCCAGGTTCAACCATTTTTCCTCAAATTACTTTGTGTCATTTTTTCTTACTGCTGTATAGAATTCCATTGTGTAGATATACCACATCTTTGTTATCCATTCTTCTAGTGATGAACATCTGGATTGATTCTAGCTCTTAGCTATTACAAATTGAGCTGCTACAAACATGGTTGAGCAAATATCTCTGGCGTGTGGTTTGAAGGTTTTAGGGTAGATGCCCCGTAAAAGAATAACTGGGTCTGTTGGTATCGCTATAGTCAGCTTTTGCAGGAGTCTCCATTTTGCTTTCCAAAGTGGTTGCACCATCCTGCATTCCCACCAACAGTGGATGAGTGTTCCTACTTCTACATATCCTTGCCAGAATTTATTTTAATTTGATTTTTTAATGTTTGCTATCCTTATTGGGTTAAGATGGAATCTCATAGTTGTTTGAATTTGCATTTATCTGATGATTAGTGATGATGAACATTTTCTTAAGTGTGTGTTTGCCAGTTGTATTTCTTCGTCTGTGAAGTGCCTGTTCACCTCTTTGCCCAATTTTGTGAGTGGGGTGTTTGACTTCTTACTGTCTAGATTTTTGAGTTCTTTGTAGATTCTAGAGATTAGGCCTCTATCAGTTGGATATCCCACAAATATTTTCCCCCAATCTGAGGGTGATCTATTGGCTTTGCTTATGGTAAGCTTGTCTGTAAAGAAACTCTTCAGCTTCATGTGATCCCACTGGTTGAGTGACTATTTAAGATTGTGAGGTACTGGGGTTTTATTCAAGAAGCCTTTTTCCATTCCTATATCATGGAAAGTACTTCCTAAATTTTCTTCCAGTAGTATTCTAGTTTATGGTCTTATGTTGAGGTCTTTGATCCATTTGGATTTGAGTGTTGTGCATGGTGAAATGTGTAGATCAAGTTTCAGTTTCCTGCATGTGGTTATCCAGGTTGTCCAGCACCATTTGTTGAAGATGCTATCTTTTTTCCAGCCTGTATTGTTCAGGCCTTTGTCAAATATCAAGCTGCTATAGTTGCTTGATCCAAAGTTCGGGTCCTCACATCTCTTCCATTGGTCTATACTCCTGTTTTTATGTCACAGTAATGCTGTTTTTATTACTATGGCTTTGTAGTATAGCTTTAGATCAGGTATGGTGATGCCACCAGAGGTATTTCTTTTGCTGAGGATATATTTGGATATACGAGTCCTTCTGCCTTTCCATATGAAATTTGAGATCATTTTTTCTATCTCTGTGAAGAACACTGTAGGGATTTTAATTGAATTGCATTCAATCTATATATTGCTTTTTGTAGGATTGTCATCTTCACAATGTTAATTCTGCCTATCCAGGAGCATGGGAAGATTTTCTATTTTCTCAAGTCTTCCTCAATTTCTTTTTTGAGTGTTTTCATGTTTTCGTTGTATACATCTTTCACATCCTTGATTAATGTTATTCCAAGGTACCCTTTTTTGTTTGTTTGTTTCTATTGAAAATGGGACTATGTCCCTTATTTCTTTCTCTGTATCTTTGTCATTTGAATATAGAAATGCTACTGATTCTGTGCATTGATTTTGTATCCTGCAACTTTGCTATAGGAGTTAATCACCTTCAGGAGTTTTGGGATGGAGTCTTATGTCACTTACATATATAATCATGTCTTCAGCAAATAGAGCTGACTTAACTTCTTCCTTTCCAAATTGTATCCCTTTTATTTGCTTCTCCTCTCTTATTGCTTGAGCTAGGACTTCCAGTACTATATTGAAAAGCAGAGGTGAGAGTGGACAACCCTGTCTTGTTCCTGATCTTTATGGGAATTCCTCCAGTCACTCTCCATTAAGTATTATTTAGGCCTTCAGATCTTTGCATATTGCCTTTATTATGTTAAGATATGTACCAACCATGCCAATTCTCTCCAATGTTTTGATCATGAAGTGATGTTGTGTCTTGTCAAAGGCCTTTTTTTGTGTCTATTGAAATGATCATGTGTTTTTTTATGTTTAACCTTGTTTATGTGGTATATTACATTGACAGATTTCTATGTGCTGAACCACACTTGTGTCCCTGGGATGAATCCCACTTGGTCAATGTGGATAAAGCTTTTGATGTGTTGTTGGATTCGGTTTGCGAGGATTTTGTTCAGGATCTTTATATCTAAGTTCATTAGGGAACTAGGCCGGTAGTGTTCTTTTCTTGTGGCATCTCTGTCTGGTTTTGGAATTAGGGTGATACTAGCTTCATAAAAGGAGTTGGGCAGCTTTCCCTGTTCTTCAATTGTGTGGTATAGTTTAAGGAAGATTGGTTTGAGTTCTTCCATGAAGGTTTGACATAATTCAGCTGAGAAACCATCTGGTCCTGGACTCTTCTTTTGGGGGAGGATTTTTATTACTTTTTCAATCTCCATGAGCATGATGGGTTCATTGAGGTGATTTATCTGCTCTGAGTTTAGGTTTGATAGATGGTATGTGTCTGGGAATTTATCCATCTCCTCCACATTATCCAGTTTTGTGGAGTAGAGTTTTTTTGAAATAAGTCCTGTTGATTCCCCCAATTTCACTTATGTCTGTTGTGAGCTCTCCTTTTTCATTTTGAATTTTGTGAATTTGAAGCTTCTCCTTTTTTTGCTTGATCAAAGTAGCCAGGGGTTTGTCAATCTTGTTTATTTTTTCAACGAACCAGCTCTTTTTTTGTCAATTGCCTTAATTGTTTCCTTGGTTACTAATTCATTAATTTCTGCTCAGATTTTAATGATTTCCTTCCTTCCAGAACTCTTTGGATTGGGTTTTTCTTGTTTTTCCAGTGCTTTTAGGTGGATCGTTGGTTATTGACTTGGGATCTTTCTGTCTTTTTTATGAAGGCATTGAATGCTATGAATTTTCCCCAGAGGACCACTTTCATTGTGTCCCATAAGTTTTGGTATGATATGTTCTCATTGTCATTCAATTGCAGGAATTTTGCCATTTCATTTTTTATTTCATTGACTATCCATTTATTGTTTAAAAGTGTTCTGTTCAGTTTCCAGGTGCCACTGGGATTCTTGGTGGGTCTTTTGTTGTTGATTTCTAGCAATATAGCATTGTGATATGATATCATACAGGGAATTGTGTCAATTTTCCTAAATATGTGGAGGGAGTCTTTGTGACCCAGTATGTGGTCTATTTTAGAGAATGTTCCAGGGACTGCTGAGAAGAATGTGTAGTCTGTGGATTTCAGGTGGAAAGTTCCACAGATGTCAGTTAGGTCTAAATGATCTATGGTTTTGTTGAGCTCTTTTACTTTCCTATTGAGTTTCTGTTTGGATGATCTGTCTATTACTGGTAATGGTGTATTGAAGTCCCCAGCTATGATGGTGTTGGTGGTTATTTCTGTCTTGTGGTCAAGTAGGTTTAGTTTTATGAATTGTGGTGCCCCTGTGTTTAGTGCATACAAGTTTATGATTGCAATATCCTCCTGATGGATCGTTCCCTTGATGACTAGGATGTACCCTTATTTTTCTTTTTTGATTATTTTTGGTTTGAAGTCTATTTTGTCCAATATTAATATAGCTACACCTGCTTGTTTCTTATTCCCATTTGCTTGGAATATTGTTTTCCACCCTTTCACCCTGAGGAGGTGTCTGTCTTTTGTGGTGAGGTGGGTTTCTTGAGGGCAACAGATTGAGGGATCTAATTTTTTGATCTGTCCTGTTAGCTTGTGTCTCCCTGGCATGTTTCTTTTAAGGTACATCTGAGGTTTGCTAATGTCACTATTGTTCACATGTTCAGAGACTCAAGATTGGATCTTCCTTGAAGTCTGTTTCCTTTAGGAGTAAATCATCTTATATTGATCATCAGTGAACACCGCTTTGAGCATCCTGAGTCCCTATGTTGACACTGGCTTTAAGCTGAAGTTCATTTTCATCTCCTGAAGCGATCAGTGAGCCTTGACTCTGCTAACAGTGCACTTAGCTGCTAGGCACCTGTGAGTTCTACCTGAATTGTTGACACTGGCATGAAGCTCACATTGCCATACAGACTCCACCAGGGCCATGACATGACTAGGTTTGAATGCAAATGTCCTCAACAGCCTCAGATATTTTCTAATTCAGCTTTATACTTAGTCCCTAGCTGGCCAAGTTTTGGAGAGATGGGTGGAATCTTTACAGTAGGCAGTGTATTGCTGGGGGCAGGCCTTGAAGTTGTTGAGTCTTTCTGGGTGTTCAGAGCCAGTTTTGCTTGCTATTCTCTCTGCTATGTGATGTTAAGAGCTGATTGTTTATCTCTGCCATAAGCTTCTCCTTGAAACTGTGAGCCAGAAATAAACCTACTTTGGGTTGGGTGTTTTGTCCTAGCAACACGAAGCTAACTACTACAGGTCACTTGCAAAAAGCATCTGAATTTTGTGTAATTATTTAGTTTTATTTCTTTTTTATTTCTTTTTCATATGTGTGTGTGTGTGTCTGTGTGTGTGTTTGTGTGTGTGTATAAGACAGAGAGAGAGAGAGAGAGAGAGAGAGAGAGAGAGAGCATCTCGGCACATGTATTTGGCACAACTATGTGAGTATGGGTATGTGTGAGTGAGTAATCATGTTTGTGGGAACTTGTGTCTGGAGGCTAAAAATTGACATCAGATGTTTTTTTCTTAATTGCTTTGCACTTTCTGCAGTAAAGCACATTCCTAACTTGGACCAAGAGTCATCTGGAGCTTCCAAGCACTGAGATTACACACCTTAACAAACCTCAGACATAAACAGGGTACTAGGGTGAGACTGTGGTATTGGTCTTCTAAGCTTGTATCTCCTAATGGGAGATCCAGGCTGGATGATCACTGTCCATTGTATGGATGTTTGGTATCCAAACTCAATTCAACATGTTTGGGGGCCCAATATTTATGTACAGAGCCATCTCTACAACCCCCCCCCCCACACACACACCTTTAATTATTTATTTTCTGAGTACAAGAAGGACCTTTTTGGTTTTTCTGTTGGTTTTTTTTTTTTTTTTTTCCTGTTTTTTAAATTTTTGTCTGTGGTAAGCTACCAGGTAAAGCTTAATTCCCTCTCATGAGGCTACTGAATTGCCACCTTTAATTCCTTAACATTAAAATCTCTTGTTTGGAAGAAAATAAAAGAAAAAAAATAGGTTTGAACTTTCCTTGGTGAAAAGTTGAATACTCTTTGATCATGTGCTTTAATTTTTATATTGGGCAAAATTTCTGATCTACTAATTTCAGAGACTAGAGATGAAAAGACTTGATCACACTTCGCTCTTTTTGTCTGCCTTTGTTTTGTGACAAGGTCTTCCCCTGCGTGCTTGGATTTATAGTGCTTCCAAATGCTGGGATCACCATTACGTACCACCACATCCAGCCCTTTGTTCATGCCTCTTAACTCACCTCAGACATAAACAGGGCACTAGGGTGAGATTGTGGTATTGGTCTTCTCAGCTTGGATCTCCTAATGGGAGGAGTGAGTTGGAGTTAAAAAAATATATATAATAAAGAAATATTCACAAATTCCTTAACCCTGGGTTTATCCTCAGATGTTTAGAAGTTTTGCTCATGCTGTGGTAGAGGAAAGGAACAAGGTGCCTACAATTTGGCTTCAATAACAAGGAACTGAGAATGACAGTAAATGAAGGAGGTATGGTCTTTCTGGTGAAATGACATCATCCACTGGGTGGATGAATGGAGAGAGATACTTCTATCCATAGACTCAACTCCCCACACTGGCCAACCTTCTTCATGAGTACAGAGGATGTTGGAAAGGATGGGCAGTAGAGCAAGTCTATAGTGACTGATTATTTTCAATAAAATATAGTAAATTTCTAGAATAAATATTTCTTCATTTGCTTCATACTTAGTATAACAGTCATTGATTTTTATGAACACACAGCCATACATGTTTCTTATGATCTACTGGGAAGCCATTCCACAGCTCAGCATTCTTAATTAAAAATTTTATGGTCTATTTAACTAATGTCAGAAGTATTAACTATACAGAAATATAGTATGAGATAGGAAGTCCATCAGAGAAGTAAAAATAATCCCAAACAAAATAATTCAAAAACCCAAAACTCTGAAATAAAAACTGCTTTGGCAAACAAAGGGTACATTAACTTCATAAGAAACAGCAAAAACAGTAAAAATCACTTTTGTAACTCACAATGGCAGTGAGAGTTCTGGTACTTTCTTTTGAGGTCTTATGCTTTCCATTTTGCCTTACTTGTATGGCATTTAGAATTCTTGTTGCCATGGTAACTGATGTTAAAGCAAAAACAGAAGAGAATCAAAACTGGAACTCAGATAAGAAAATATATTGTACTCAAAATAAAAGGATAATCACTGTTTTAAATGATAGTTATTCACAATAGTTTTTCTCTCTGATATTGTACTCTTTTTCTAGCTTAAGATGATATAATGGTTGAACTATATATTGGCCTCAAAT
The DNA here is from genome assembly GCF_020740685.1 of Jaculus jaculus. Classification (NCBI taxonomy): domain Eukaryota; kingdom Metazoa; phylum Chordata; class Mammalia; order Rodentia; family Dipodidae; genus Jaculus; species Jaculus jaculus. Next base: position 27,731,345 of record NC_059104.1, read on the forward strand.
GGATAGGAGATTTAAACAGTTTTATATTTCTTTCCAAAAGAATCATGTTTAGCAAGCAAAAATTAGTATGATATTCTCAAATATTCTGCATACTAAAGTAAGTGATGAAAATGGTAGAAATATATTACATGGTGATGGAAACTTTATCCACATTCAAATTAAAATGTTACTTTTCTCATACATGTGGGAAGGTAAAAATGTGATGAATGTTGGGCGAGCAATCATAGTTATTTGTAAATTCAATAGTATCCAGTTGACATTTCCTCAAACAAAAATGAAAGCAATAGCGGAACAGCATTTGAAGAGCTGGGTGACTGTGAGGCTCTGCAGTGTGGGAGCCCATCCGGTAAGGTCATTTTGAACTAAATGAAGAGGCAACGGCTGACCTGGTGAGAGATCGGATGTTACTCTCAACAGTCTGATGCCATCCATTATGTTGCGATAGGTGCATCATTTAAAAGGTTTAAAATTGCTTTCCTTCCCTGTTCTGTCAAAAGAGCAAGAGCACACAGAATAAAAATGGCTTTCTAAAACAACTTGAGCACTTTTTTGTTTTCACTAACCAATTCCATAGCCATAAGCCATATCAGAGACGATATTAAGACGCTGCAGCAGAAATGAACCCACTTAAGTTCCTTCTTTTGAATTCTCTAAATTGAAGGAAAATATGAAATAATATAAAATTTTGGCATTGATCATATGCTCTGTCCTGAGATTCGTCAATACCTGTTCCATAAGAAGGAAAGGTAGGAGTGAAAGAAGGAAGGGCCAAATAGAGGGCATAAATGTAGGAAATGATGCTGCAGATACAGATGTGGATACAGCTACATTTCTACATTTCTAAATATTCATAAAGATAAATTTATATAGATAAACTTTATACTATATTTATTATATATACTAAATATATACTATAGTATAATCTATGCTACATTAGACAGACAGACAGACAGACAGACAGACAGACAGACAGACAGACAGATAGATAGATAGATAGATAGATAGATAGATAGGCAGGCAGACAGACATATATGGTTTCACACACAATCACACCTAAATTCCTACTGCAATGATGCCAGTCTTAGAAGAGCAGAAAGAATAACTTGTGTCTTTAAATTTCATTCTTCTCTGATTCCTGTTATATATAGGTCTTATCACAAGCTTCAAATCAATGTTAACTGATTGATTTATCAAGGGACCTTAAGAATTTCAGCAGACATGCTCCACGTGGACGACCGCGTCTGTTCTCCATCCCGTCGATGCCGCCCGAACCCATGAGCCGGGCGAAAGCAGGTCAGAAAAGACCAGGCTCGAGAGCGGCGGGAAGTCCCTCAAGGCTGTCCGGCCATCCCAGCGGACCCCGTCGGCCGGGTCGAGCGCGGCAACCGCCTGACGCTGGAGGAGGACCAGCGACGAGCTGCTGCGGCTGCCGCGGGGCTCACGGGGTCAACATCATGGACACTCAGATGACGCAGAAGTTGCAAATGAAGCAAAAGATAATTTTCCTCCTCAGAAGAAGCCAGTTCGGCGGATGAAGAAGACGAAGATGAGGAGATGGTTGGCATGATAAACAATCGGTTTCGAAAATAATATTATAAGGAATGCCAGTGAAAGTAAACGTTCAAAAGATAAGCTGCAAAAGGGACTGAAAGAAGAATTCCAACATGCCATGGCAGGAGTACCTGACTGGGCAGAGACTAGGAATAAACGGAAAACATCTCCAGATGATGAAAATGAAGAGGATGAAGACGATTTGTTACAAAGGACTGGGAATTTCGTTTCCACAACATCTCTTCCAAAAGGAATCTTAAAGATGAAGAAAATGCCAGCATACTAATGCTGAACGTCCTTAGCACTGCTGGGATCACATCAGTGTGGTTCCATCCTGGCACACAGGTGGTGGTGGTTGCTGGATTACATAATGCTATTCCACTCTTCCAGATTGATGGCAAAACAAAACCCTAAAACCCAGAGCATATATTTGGACAAGTTTCCAAAATTTAAGGCTTGCTTTAGTGCTAATGGAGGAGAGGGTTCAGCCACTTGTCTACACATCAAATTTCTTTATGTCTAAGGCATGCTGGCTGGAAAGTTCATTCCTGGGCATTAAGTGAGAGGTTTGAAAGAGAAAAGAGTGAGGCGTTTTGAAGTCTCCCCAGATGGATCCTACTTGCTCCTAACAGGAATTGCTGGATTTTCTCATTTGCTGTCAATGAAGACCAAGGAAATGATTGGTAGCATGAAGATTAATGCAAGTGTTGAAGCATCCACATTTTCTTCAGATAGTAAGAATATATATACCATATTCTGGGGATGGAGAAGTGTATGTTTGGGATGTGAATTCGAGAAAGTGCCTTCACAGATTTGTGGATGAAGGCAGTTTTTATATGGATTAAGCATTGCCACATCGCAGAATGGACAGTATGGGCCTGTGGCTCTAACAGTGGAATGGTAAACATACACAGTCAAGATTCTTGTCTCCGAGAAACAATCCCAAAGCCGATCAAAGCCATAATGAATATGGTTACTGGTGCTACTTCTATGAGCTTCAATCCTTCTACAGAAATATTGGCAATAGCTTCAAGAAAAATGAAAGAAGCTGTTAAATTGGTTCACTTTCCCTCCTGTACAGTATTTTCTAATTTTCCAGTTATTAGGAAGAGTAATATTTCTTGTGTTCAAACCATGGGTTTTTCTTCCAGAGCTGGACACTCTGCCTTGGGGATTGAAAAAGGCAAGGCCTTCATGTATAGGTTGCATCATTACTCAGAATTTGAAGACGTTATTTAAGATCCAGTTGATCCCAGCAGAGAATGTCTTCTTGGAAATTTTCCCAAATTGTGATAATATGTGGACAATGGTTTGTGGAATTGGCTCTTTTTATATTAACAACGGTGTCTTAATAAACACATGACAACTTTGAACTTAAAAAAAAAAGAATTTTAGTTTATTATATGCACTACTTATGACAAAGATGTTAGTTTATGAATGAATGAATTCTAAATTTTGAAATTTAGAACTTGTGTTGACTTCTTCAATAATAAGTTGATACATAATAATTTGCTTAGTATTAACTTCTTGGATCACTTCAGCAAAACAGGCAAGTCTATCATGATTCCAGATGCAACATAAACTTAATTTTTTATTTGTTACTATACGGATATACGTAGAAGGTATACACATTTCAATGAAGGGTGTTCACTACTAAGGTAATCATGCCAAAACTCTGGGACTGCCTTTTATCTCCCTCTTCCACTTAGTCACCAAACATAATTTTTTCCCATAATTTTTTTTTTTTTTTTAGCCTCCATGACTGCTTTGTAATTCTATGGTATTCCATCCAGACTCACCATATAGGACAATCAACCATCTCTCCTACTTTACCCTCAGCAGGATCTTGTAAACTTATCTGCACAGTTCTTTCCTAAAAGCTGTAATTTGATCATCACTAAGTGCCGGAGAAGTGTCTGAGATCCACAGAAGAGCAGGCTATAATGCAACAATGTTGTAATAGCACTTCCTCTTGCCAACCAAACCTTACATTATCAAGCAACGGAGTTCCCCTGAAAACTCATTTCATTCTTGTCCCGTAGCTGGCTAAAGTCATTTTTCTAAAGTCAACTAGTCAACATATTTCACATTTTCCAACTTTCAAATCATCCTCTTCCAGTAAAGCTTTTTAATTTTTTTTTATTCTATTTACATTTTTTTTTGTGAAGGGAAGGGTGGAAGGGATTAATTTTTTTCTCAGCTTTGCTTCTTAAAATTACTTTCCCCAAAAGACTTTCTTAAACTTTGCAGCATAAACCTCCTTAATACAATCAAATGAAGAGATGGGGACTTCTGGTAAAAAAAAAAAAAAAAAAAAAAATGGTGGCCTCATAACCACTTTTTAGCTCCTGAAGTAATATCAGCAAGATCTGTGGGGCTCCAGTACCAGTAAGTTTTGGCGGACCTCCACTGGGCAGGCACGGGGAGAGTGGGGAGGGCAGAGTCAGGGATCTGCTGATTCACACACTCTCAGATGGCCCCCTAGACCCTCAGGGCCACCTTATCATCACTTACTGCAGCTGCCGTGCACCGCGGTTTCTCTAGCCAGCTTCCCTGGTTGTGCTCCCCACAGGCAGCCCTGAGCATGCCTCTTGGTCCACATATACCCTGTTTGTCACCCAGGTACACTAGCTGTGCTACCCATAGTTGGCTCTGAGTGTGCTCCTCAGGCCTCATGTGGCCTTCTCTCCCAGGTCCAGCTGCCTACAGGTGCCCTGTGTGTTTCCCTTGATCCACAGTCTGCCTTACCCCAGCCAACTTCCTAATCAGGTGTAATTTGTGGAGCTCAGTGATCCCCACCATTGCTTCACCTCCCTGTCCCATCCTAGTGACTACTTGGAATATCACTTCAGCCCCAGAAAGGAGCTCAGGAACATCTGGCCACTATCTGCCAGGTAAAACAGTGAGTCCTCCCTAACTGGCCAGGGGAATCCAGTAAGGGAGCAAGGTCAAGGGGTACCACCCCTGAGCCAAGGACAATACACAGCTGAGATCAGGTCAAAGAGATTCCAGACCTTCAAGCTCACAGTTGGTATTAAGCACCGGCCCAGAGCTACTGGTACGGTTTTGCCCACCACCACTTTCACATCCCTAAATACAACCCGTCCCATGCCTATTCTATTCAAACACAAAACAGAACACTCACTGAAAACTATGCAAGAGAAGTATCTTACCTCCTCCTTAATCAAATAACGTTTCCACACTGAGATGGGTAGACCCCCAATGAAAGAAAAAAAAAAATACACTAAACCACAAACAGATCTTCAATAAGGCTGCCTAGTTGCACAATGGAAGTCTCCAATGAAAACCTAGAGGAGGGCTGGCTTAGCAGTGAGGGCACTTGACTGCAAAGCCTAAGGACTAATGTTCAACTCTCCATATCTCACGTTAGACAGGTGCAAAGGTGAGGCAAGCACAAGGTTACACATGCCTATTAGGTGGCACAAGCACCTGAAGTTTGATTGCAGTGTCTGAGGCCCTGGTGCATCAATTCTCTCTCTCTCTCTCTCTCTCTCTCGCTCGCTCCCTCCCTCCCTCCCTCCCTCCCTCCCTCCCTCCCTCCCTCCCTCTCTCTCTCTCTCTCTGATAAATAAGGACATCTGGTCAAGTCAGTGTCTGCCCAACCAAGCCTCACCTCTCAGGGAAGGAAAGGCAAGATCTTTGGTATTCTTTGAAGGTTTTAGGGGTTTGCAGGTCCTAATAGAAATCCAGTGAGAGTGCGCAGAGGAGCAAAGTAAGGAATCCACTGATTGCCACGATCCGGGGTACGTCACCAGTCCCCTAACCTCCTCAGGCAGCCATCCCAGCTGCCCTTCCAGCCGCTGGTTCCCCCACACTACGTCCTCCCATCCACGACGTGCCGCCTTGCACAAACCAGGTCCTCCTGCACGACCCACAGGCTAAGCAGACCCAGGTCAGCAGGCTAAGGTTCCCCCGCCCTAGGTTTTCCTGCCACTAGGGACCTTGACATGCTATCACTTTCCCACCTACCACCCTGCTGTGTGTGCGGACCAGATCCTCCCTCACTTCCTGCAGGCTACTTGGACCCAAGTCAGCAAGCTAGTGATTCCCCCTTCCTGCAACCAGTACCACCAACCACCACCCCCACCCCCAGCACCAAGACCCACAGAAATCCCATATCTCAACCCCGCAGTGTTATAGGCCTACCAGTCCCATCCAACCCCTGCTACAAGGTTCCAGCAGACACCCTAGTACCATTCCGTCACCGATTAGCATTGCAGAACCACCACACAGTCCCATCCTTCCCCCTCCACCACCCTGCCACAATACCAGTCAACGTTGTTCAATTCCCCCCTACCTCCTGACCCTTAGGCTACCTAACAGCACGGTAAAATACTCCAAATCACCAACAAAAAAGCTCTTCATCAGGTCCCACCTGAGCCTCACAGGTTCCTTCCCTCTGAGCAGACAAGGCCCCATTGCCCTCTGAAGCCTAACCGAAGGAAATGTAAAAGGGTAAACTACAATTTCCTCCTGAATTAAATAAGATTTGTACACTGTGATGGACAGACCAAAAAGCAAAAGGAATAAAATGAAAGATCAAATGCAAGTAAATCCAACAAAGTTGCCCAGTCTCACAATGGATGTCTCTAATCAAAACATAGAAGAGACCATAATATCAGAATCCCAAAATGAAGATATAAGCTATGCAACCCTGGCCAAGTGTGATGGTTGGATTCATGTGTCCCCCATAATCTTAACTGTTCTGAATGCTCGGTTCTCAGCTGAGGGATATTTGGGAATTAATGCCTCCTGGAGGGAGTACATTGTTGGGGGCAGAATTATGGGTACTATAGCCAGTTTCTCATTGCCAGTGTTTGGCACACTCGCCTATTGCCACCTAATGTTTGCCACGGGGGGATGATGTCCACCCTCTGCTCATGTCATCATTTTCCCTGCCAACATGGAACTTCCTCTCAAGCCTGTAAGCCAAAATAAACCTCCTTTTTCCACAAGCTGTCTTGGGTGGGTGACTTCAACCATTATTGCAGACCTGACTGCAACAGAAAAAGAAACACAAAGAGTGGTGTTGCTACTAGACACCTGACTGTGTGGCTTTGATCTTTTGCAGCTGACTTTCAAGAGGAATGTGGAAGGATTTGAAACCTTGGTCTAAGACATGCCTTGCAGTGCTGTAAGTACAGCTTGATGGACTATTCCAGTAAGAGTTGAAAGGCCTGAATGCAGTAAGAACTATGGACTGTGAGATTTGGTTTATGAAGGTGAAAAAGAGCTTTTCCTGGTCTGGGCTGGCAGTTTGTGTGGGAAGCTTGCTGTTATGCATGGGTCCTGAGAATTTGTGCAGAGTTGCTTTGTGCAGAAATGAACTGGTGTGACAGGAGGTATATGACACAGAAAGAAAATATTTGGTCCTAAATTGCTGCCCACTCACCTGAAAATTGTTTGCGAAATTACACCCTTTCAGATTGGGTTAGCTGACCCACACTGGGCAACAGGAAGAATGTAGGCTCTTTAAGGGGCCTGAGTGCTCAAAGAGTGTCCTGTTCTTCAAAGTTTGCTTTACTCACCACTGGATTAACAAATTGGCATGCTTCCTGGTATTGTGGAGTATAAGAAATGCAGGAAAGAGAGTAACTGAGTTTGCAATCTGGTCTTGTGTTTTGGAAATGGCCATAGGCAGTGTGAAGCAGGTTTGCTGGATGCCTGCATGGAGACTTCATGGAACCATAAGAATGAACAATGAGTTGCACAGAAGACCCAGAGGAGATGCCAGGACCACATGATGGCTGCTAGGGAAATCTGCCATCCCCAGATGAAGTTTTCCAGAACTGTGAGTAGCCTAGATGGAAAGGTGGAATTGGAATTCCAGAGCCTTGTTGCTGGTTGGATTTATCACACTTAACATCTTGGAACCACCACTCATTCCCATCCTCTCCCCTCTGCAGCCCAGCTGCAACACCAGTCTCATTTGTCCTGTTCCTCCCTACCCCGAGTCCCCTCAGGTCATCTGACCACACAGTCCCATACCCTGTACCACAGAATAACAAGGCCCTTCACCAGGCCCTGGTCCCCACCAGAGCCTCATGGGCTACTTCCCTCTGAGCAGGCAGACCCTATTGCCATCACAAGCCTAGTGGAAGCAAACATAAAAGGAAATATCACTGAAAATAATTCAAGGGTAGACTACAGCTTCATCCTAAATTAAATAAGATTCCTACACCGTGATGGGCAAACCACAGCCCAAAAGGAATAACAGGAAAAATCAAATTAAAGTAAATCTAACAAGATTTTCTAGTCATACAATGTATGTGTATAATCAAAACACAGAAGAGAAAATAGGATCAGAATCCCAAAATGAATATGCAAGCTATGCAACTCTGCCCAAGCAAATAGCAGAACTTGCATAAAACCAGCAAATGTCCAATAATATAGGAATAATGTCCTCACTAGATTAGACCTAACAGAAAGGAACCAGGAAATGATCTGAAGGAAAGCAATAAATAAATAAATAAATAAATATCCTCAATAACCAACCGGCTAAGTTAAATGAAGACATAAATAAATGCAAGCTGAAAAGGAAACTCAACAGTGGGATGGAAACTATACATCAAGAGGTAGTAGAAAATACTAACCAAATTAAACAAGACCAAATTCTATAGAGGCTCTTAAGGATAGAGTCAGCCATGTGGAAGACAGAAACTCAGAACAAGAAGACAAAGTAGAAGCAACAGTTCTTAAGTCCAAATTTTCAATGTCTTCAAAGATTTATTGAACAGTAGATGAGGGAACTATGGGATACCCTTAAACGTCCCAACATTCAGATCATGGGAATACCAGAAAGGGAAAAATTCAGACCAAAGGCATGGAGATCTTATTCAACAAAATTATCAAAGAAAACTTTCCCACTTTCTCAAAAGAGAGTCTCATCAAGTTACAAGAAGCTAACAGAACTCCAAATAGACTGGACCAAAGGAGAAATTCACCAAGACATATTATCATTAAGACTCTAAACAATGATAACAAAGGGAAAATCCTTAAATTAGCTAGGGAAAAACAACACATTACATATAAAGGTCATCTGATCAGAATTACTTCACACTTCTCAATAGAAACCCTGAAAGACAGAAGGGCCTGGAATGGAACACTGCAAACTCTAAGTGCCTATGCCTTCCAACCCAAACTACTCTAACCAGCAAAAGTATCCCAATCTCATAATAAATGGTGAAAGAAAAACTTTCCACAATAAAACTCATATTTAGAACTGTATGATTAACAAGCAAAACCTACAGAGAGTAGCTCAAGGAATTCTATACACACAAGAAGCAAATAACCATCATCAAGTGCCTAGAAGAAGCAGATCATGAAAACCTACAAAGGCTAAGAAAGCACCAAGCCACTTAAACCACCACAATGTGGCAGGGATTAAATCAAACCTCACAGTTATTACCCTAAATATTAATTGCCTTAATTCACCCATCAAGAGACATAAACTAATAGGGTGGATCAGAAAATTAGACCCTTCAATCTTCTGTCTCCAACAAACCCACCTCACTACTAAAGACAGATACCTCCTCAGGGTGAAAGGGTGAAAATGTTATTATATTCTATGCAAATGGAAATAAGAACCAAGCAGATGGAACTATACTAAGATTGCATAAAATACACTTTAAACCAAAAGTCAACTGAAAAGACAAAGAAGGCCACTTCTTGTTTATGAAGGGAACTATCCAACAAGAGGATATCACAATCAACAATCTTTATGCACCAGAGGTGTACCACAATTCATAAAACAAAATCCACTTGACAACAAAACAGAAATAACTATCAACATCATCATAGTTGGGCACTTCAATACTCCATTATCAGCAATAGATAGTTCATGCAAACAGAACAGTAACAGGGAAGTAAGAGAACTCAAAAAATTCATAGATCTCTCTATTATCAAGCTCCCACCAATCATGTGCTACAAGAGGGCCATGTTTATTAAATTCTCTCTAAAATAACAATGGTTATGCCATTTATCCAGTGCTGACTTCACTCTTCATTGGAAAATTTGCTTCTCTTTTACAGGTGGATACATATCCTGAGGAGAGAACTAGCCCATCACACCTCACCAGGGCTCCAGCTCAAAATATACAGTAATTGGGGAAAGGAGCAAGAGTGTTGATTTCTTGGTGAACCTGGTACCAGCACAAGGGTGAAGGAGATATACACAGAGAACACCCAACTCCCACCAAATCAGATATCCAGAGACACAGAGGCTCCCAAGACCTCACCACTGAAGTGGACCTAAAATGAACCCAACATGGCTCAGGGGAATTCATGGAAGTGAGGGGCTGAAAGATTGCTAGAACCACATGTTGGGACATTATGCATAGACATTGCCTCTGACCCATACCTGATGGGTAAGCACACATTGCAGGACCCACATTTCCCAATGAGGAGGGTCCCTGCAGAGGGGAGATGACAGGGAGGAGGCTAACAATGGTACACACATGGTTGTAGTTGTATATGCACTGTGTACATAACTATAACTAATAAAAAGTATTAAAATATATAAAAATATTTTTAAAACATTCTATACACCCTCAAATAGAGTTAATCTTGTGCAGGACAAAACCTCAAAGCTGGAAGACAGGACAAAGGAAATAGTTTGGGAATCCTAAAATTTTGATGCTTTCAAAAAAAATCTTGCCAGGTGTGGTGGTTCACACATTTAATCCCAGCACTTGGAAAGGAAGAGATAGGAGGATCTCTGTGAGTTCTAGGCCACGCTAAGACTACATAGTGAATTCCAGGTCAGCCTGGACTAGAGTGAGACCCTACCTCAAACAAACAAACAAACAAACAAAAATCTTGTGAACAGAACATGAGGGAACTGTGGGATACACTAAAAATGCTAACATCCAGATCATGGGCATACAAGAAGGGGAAGAAACTCAGACTAAAGGTAGCAAGAACTTATTCAATGAGATTATTAAAGGAAATATTAGCTGGGTGTGGTGGCGCATGCCTTTAATCCCAGCCCTCAGGAGGCAGAGGTAGGAGGATCACCATGAGTTCAAGGTCACCCTGAAACTACAAATTAATTCAAGGTCAGTCTGGACCAATGTGAGGCACTACCTCGAGGAAAAAAAAAAAAAAAAAAAGAAAATATTCACACCTTCTCAAAAAAGAGACCCATCCAGATACAAGAATTTAACTGACTTCCAAATAGCATGGGCCAAAGAAGAAACTCTCTGAGGTAAATCATCATTCAAACTCAAAAAGAATGAAAGAAAATAGAGAATGTTAAAAGCAGCAAGAGAGAAACAGCTCTACACATACAAAAGCAGCCCATGACAATTACCTCAGATTTGTCAATGGAAACCCTAAAAGCCAGAAGGGCCTGGAATGGAATACTTCAAAGTCTAAAAAAGTATGGCTTCCAACCCTAACTAATGCACCTCGTGAAACTATTCCTCATAATAGATGGTGAAAGGAAAACTTTCCCTGATAAAAGCCAGCTCTATAATTATATCAACTTTATTCCCCCAAATTGTGTAATTTGAAAGAAATGGGTGGATTCATAGATGCATACCACCTACCGAAACTAAATTCACAGCATATTAATCTCATAAACAAACCTATCACATTCATGGAGATTTGGAAAGGTAATCAAATTCCTCCCCCAAAAGAAAATCCCAGTACTGGATGGCATCTCAGTTAAATTCACCCAAATACCAAACATTCATTGAAGAACTGAAACTACTTTTCTCAAACTGTTTTACATAATCTGGGAAGAGGGAATGACCCACAACTCCTTGTATGAATCAAGCATTACCCAAATACAAACACCAGACAATGATAAAAAAAGAAAATATATGAATGTATCCTTGATGAACTTAGATACAATGATGCTGAGCAAAATCCTCACACACAACATTCAACAGCACATCAAAAGCATTATCCACCTTCACCAAAGAATCTTCATCCCAGGGATGGTTCAACATATGGAAATCAGTTAACAAAATTCACCACATAAATAACTGAATCACAAGAACCACATGATTATTTCAATAGAAGCAGTGAAAGCCTTTGACAAAATACATCATTTCATGGTCAAAATGCTAACAGATAGTAAGAGCCACAGGTTATGACTGCATACCCAGATGCATTGTCCCACTTCCCAATGACTGGCTGCTGCTGATACGTCTCATAAACCACAACCCTATGGAGAATACCAACAACCCCACTAAGGAGGACCCTCAGTGGAATAATGGAAGTACCAACACTTGATGTAGCCATACAAAGTATACTCATAACTAAAACATAAATAAATTAAATAAAATGATATCACTATTAATATTTATTTACACATTTGTATTATTTCTATCTGAAAAGAATTTTTTGTTATTGAAACCCAAAACAAAATTACTTAATCTTTTCATTTTGATCACCCATAATGGCTACTGCAAATGGAGAAGTTATGCAATAGTATTTCTGGAATAAATATCAATTTCCTGTGTATAATTAGCAGGTTTCAAATGAGACAATAAATACAACTTTATAAAGCAGGAACGATTTAAAGAGTTTCTCTGTGTCCTCAAACTACAATTGTCACTGTTTCTAATTATAGTTTCATTAAAGTCAATTTATTTCTTGAAAGCTCTGATAATAACCATAAATGCCAGGGAAAACAAAGCTGTTATTTGGATTTAGTATGGCAAAAATTTACTGATACTATGACATACAGTTTAAAGGAAGGCAAAGAAAGTCATCCCATCAGTACTGTGTTCAGTGCTATTTTATCATACAACTTGAGCTTTTATCAGTAGTGAAGCTTCATCAGTGGATAATTGTGGACACCAAATCCCGGAATAGTGTACATGTACAATATAGAATAAATAAAGCTAATTGACAAACTGGCTGTGACAGGAACCTTTGAATTCACTTGCAGTAATGGCATATTGGCTCTTTCATTACTGGATGTTGATTTTCTGAAAACCTTCCTCAACTTTGGTGCTGTTGGGCCTCTATCATTTTAGATATATTTGTGAGATGTAATTATGATGTAAAGAAGTACTGCTGTGAGAAATGAGTCCTCTTTGGTCTGCAGATATTGCATGTGGAGTTTATTATTTATGAATTTAATTTTCCAAATCTATAAAAAAATCATTTCCATTTGATTTTAGGACTATATTATGCAAAATTGTCCAATTCTTATGACAATAATGTGTATTTTTTCAGCCATATGAAGTACCTTGGTTCCAATCAATAAATGTGTATGTATGTGCACACACACACACGTGTGTGTGTGTGTGTGTGTGTGTGTGTGTGTGCATGCATACATGCATATGTGTTGTATCAAATGAAAGGAAAAGAAAGGGAATCTGGAAGGATGGGGCTAGTGGGAGGAGTAGTGGAGAGACAGGAGTCATACATGATCAAATTATGTGGTGTCCTTGATGCCTAATCTGCTTTTAAAACGCATCATTATTTACAATGGATATATACCAAGAAAATATTCAAAAGGGTCTTAGAACATCCTATCATAAAAGGGAACTGTTCCTGAAGATGAATCTGGAATTCAAATATTCAGCGAAGTACCATTCTATTGTTCATTGTTTTGATCACTGCCAAGTTCAGTAGATTTGTACAAACCTGAAATAGTGTGGATAGGGGACTATGGAAAGATCAGATGTGACCTTATACATTTTAGGAGGTTTTTTTTTTTTTTTTTTTATTTCTGGAGACAGAGCTTCCATTCTCTATTTATATTGCATTCTTTATTTAGAGTACTGACCCAGAAACATACTAGAGACATGACATTGTCCTGATTTACTTCTTCCCAGTTACCTTTCGTGAGATACTTGGGACATCTTTTTATTTTTTTCTGATCTTAGAAATGTATTATCTTCATTATAAGTACATAAAATTTTGAATAAATATATGGAAAAAAAACTGTGAATATTTGTCATTTTTTCAGGTTTCTCTATAACACCTAAAGGTATAACTACTTACTTGAAATTTTTGTTTTTACTTTGCAAATATAGCTAACTTGGGATTAATTCTCTTTAAAATAAAAAAAAATATGCTAGTATAATAAAACATTACTGTTTGTAAAGTAAAATAAATCACTTAGCAGTGTTCTAATATTATAGAGACTGGGTTAAATGTAAGACTTTTGGATTCCAGTGGTAAAGCTCTGCATGAATATTCATTAAACATATGATCACTGTTGCTTGGAGTATTACTGCTACATTGGCATAGTGAGAATATTCTTTTTGGATGATTTGCTCAATTACATTTGTGTAAAATGCAATTGAAGTGAATTACTACATTTTTGAAAATGATTTTATTAAGAAAGCTCCTTGCTTACTTGCTTATACGATGAATACAACCCAAAACATAATTATAAGTGAAAAGAGGCTCGACTGAAACATCCTCCTACCTTCATGTCAAGGGCTCTTATCATAACTTCATATGGAGTCTTTTTCTCATTTGGCAAACAGTCTAGGTGCCGGATAATTTTGGTCTGAGTTCTTCAATAACTCATTTCTCAGAGTGTCTCTTTACACAATCTTCATTTTTAAAATGTATACATTCTGGTCCACATTGTAAGGTAACATCATCCCCAGAAAGAGTTATAAATTGATCCATGGTAACCACTGAAGGATGGCTGTTCCTTTGGTTCATCTGTGTTTCCATTACTTTAGCATGCTTCCTATCAAGGACTCCATCTAACAAGGAAAGATGGTTATGTTTTTAATAACTGTTACATTTTAAAGGAATGAAATGAGAAATGGTAAACAAAAGTGTGCAGCTCATGTAGTAAAGGGAAAAATTTCCAAAGCCAAACTGAGAAGTTGGCATGAAAACACTTACATAATATTTTTCAAGAAATATACTTATGACATCTATATTTGTGGTTCTGAAATGGTCCTTGATATTTGTCAAGGCACCATGATGATACTGAAGTGCATAGTAGGGAACGTAGCAATGAAAACACCAGCCAGAGGCAAATTGTCATGCACTTAAATAACATTCGCCATCGTTTCCACTGATACAGAAGATAAATAGAGGTGGGAGAGTAAAATTATTTTGTGCTCCTGCTGAAACTGCAAAAGCTCTTTTATTTTTTTTCTACTCTGATTCTGAGATGAAAAAAAAAAAACCTAAGAGAAGTGTAAAGATCTGATCATCTTCATCATTCCATTTCACTATGCAGTATGAGACTTAGAGAACAAGGGTAGGATAGAGCCTCATTCCAGTCCTGCATTTGGTATAAAGGTGGGTGGAAATTAATCAAGAATGAAAGGTGATTTCCTGTGCCAGTTAATGGAACTTGCATGCACTAGAAGAATACTGAGAGCCCCAAATTTTCTCCCAAAGGTGGTGGTCACACAATTTTTAGCTCACAAGGTTACCTTGTGTTTGTAACGAATATGGATCACCCAGAGAGAATTGTTCCCATTTCATTCTGATCCTTGCTCTGTGTCTAGATTGCCAAGGTATTAAAATACTCTTACAGCTCAGTGCAAAATCTTATTAGAACTTTGTAGCAGACAGATTCAGGTCACTGAGATGAACTTCCAGACCAGGCACAGTTATGGAGGAAGGGATATTTATTGAAGCTTACAGATCCAGGGGAAGTTCCATAATGGCAGAAGAAGCTGGCCTGCCTTCACAGGCCCAAACAGAGAGAGAGAGAAGCACAAGCCTAAAGGTCAAAAGCCAAAAACCACACAGCACACTTAAGGAACTCCAGCTAGGCACACTTTGCATATCTTTATATTGAAATCTGAAACCCACCACTACACCTTAAGATCCACCCAGTGACATTGCCTCCAGCCAGGTGTCTGCAGATGCAAACTACAAATAATAAAGAACTGAACATATTGGGGGCCACCAATTCTATTCAAACCACCATAAACTTCTTTCTTTTTTGTTCCTAATTCTCCTTCCTTGGGTTTTGCATGGGCATAACCTCCCATCCTCATGCATCTTGTATCACACTCAGATATCCAAGATGCTTGTTCTCCTTGTCCACAAAGTTAAATTAAATTTTCATTACAATTAATTCATTTTTTAAGATTTCCTTACAAGGTGGTGTCTCACTCTAGCCAGTGCTAAGCTGCCACTTACTCTGTCATACCAGGTTGGCCTTGAAATTACGGTGATCGTCCTACCTCTTCCTCCCAAGTGATGGGATTAAAGGTGTGCATAACCACACCAAGTTCTTTTTTTTTTTTTTTTTTTAGTTTTTAGTTATTTATTTTCAAGCAGAGAGAGAAAGACAGAAAGGGAGGAAGAGAGCAAGAGACAGAGAGAGAGAGAAAGAAAAAATGTCAGGGCCTATAGCTATTACAGACAGATTCCAGATGCATGCCCCATTTGATGCATCTGGTTTAATTATGGGTAGTGAGGAATAAGACCTGGGTCTTTAGGCTCAAGCGCTAAGCCATCTCCACAGCCCTCATTGTGGTTTTCTATGAAATGACTTGCTGAAAGTCAAAGAAAAAAAAGATCAATGATAATGTTGTTACTAAAATCTATCTACTATCTATCTTTACATTTTATTGATTTATTTATTTGAAAAAGAGAAAGAGGCAGAGGAAGACAGAGAGAGAGAGAGAATGGGCATGCCAGGGCCACCAGTAACTGCAAACAAATGCCAGATGCATGCACTCCCTTGTGATTTTGGCTTACATGGGTCCTGGAGAGTTGAACCAGGATCCTTTGGCTTTGCAGGCAAACTCCTTATCTGCTAAGCTATCTCTCCATACACTAAAATCTGTATTTTTTCTTTGTGCATATGCTTAGCAAATGAAGGTATTTCTAAACATGTTCTTCATATGAGGAAAGCATCAGTTTGGAAGGTTATTTGCATTAACCCATTCATTCATTCATTCATTCATGACTTGCAGAACACGCAATGTGATATAACTATGGATTAGGCTAGAGAAAAGAGAGGGATGAGGAGATTCCTCAGTTGATAGGGCACTTTTATAAGTAAAAGTATATAAATTCAGATCCCCAGAACCCAAAAAAAGCCAGGAGTAGGAACAGTATCTGACATCTCACGTGTCTACAGCAGCAAGAACCATCAATAAGGGAATTAGAATCAGGAGCTGCATTGGTAACCAACTGGCCACTAGCAAGGCAAATGAAAACTATGGCAAACAAGAAATAAACAAGCGGAGCCGGGCATGGAGGCGCACGCCTTTAATCCCAGCACTTGGGAGGCAGAGGTAGGAGGATTGCCATGAGTTCAAGGCCACCCTGAGACTACAGAGTTAATTCCAGGTCAGCCTGGACCAGAGTGAGACCCTACCTCGAAAAACCAAAAAAAGAAAGAAAGAAAGAAATGAACAAGCTTCAAGCAAGGTGGATAATAAGGACCAACATCAGTTGTTGTCCTTTGATCTCCATTTATATGCCATGGCATGATAACTCTCATTGTCACACAGAAACACATACATGTGTGCACATAAACCACAAAATGAAGTTGAGAACATGAATGTGCTTGATGTGCTTTGGCTGAATACAAAACAAAGTTTAACTGGGAAAAATGAGAGTGAAAATTCTACCAGACCTTTAGACTGGTGTGAATGGGCTGAGTCTTATGTGGAAGCATTTTAGAGGGCAGTCTGGAAAAAAATATATGATAATGCAAGGTTATTTTTAAAGTTACATTTTTCACTGCCTTGCTAAAAATGGAGATTCCCGAGGTAGCTGTTACAGTAATTCACTTGGAAAGTGGGAACATTTTAAAACAGGTACACAGAGTAGCTATGCAAAAGATGATGGAAGGATTAAGAGAAAAAGATAGATATATTTAATATGTTTTGAAATTATCCTTTTTGGGCTAGAGAGATGACTTAGTGGTTAAGCACTTGCCTGTACAATGTAAGGACCTTGGATCGGGGCTTGATTCCCCAGGACCCATGTAAGCCAGATGCACAAGGTGGCACATGCATCTGGAGTTCGTTTGCAGTGGCTGTAGGCACTGGCATACACATTCTCCCTCTATCTATCTGCCTTTTCCTCTCTCTGTCTGTCTGTTGCTCTCAAATAAATAAATATAAACAAAAATTAAAAAAAAATAACATTATCCTTTGTATTCATGAATGTGTTAGTCATAGCTCATATATCAACTACTGAATATTATAAGATAAATTTATCCAACTTTACAATCTTAAAACATTTATTATATCACAATTCTGGTACATTAAGTATCTGATATGTTCCACGTCATGCATTTAGCTCTGAATCTTTCAAGAATTTATAGTCATCTTGTCTTCCCAGGGTAAGAATTACATACTAAATTATGCTTTTGGTGGGACTGTAACTCTTAAGCTATTGATCTTAATGCTCCTTTGTTAGTGAGATGTTGGTTATAAATATCTTTCAGATGCATGATATAATTTTCATTACATGTAGCATCTCACAAAATAGTTTCTTTCACGAAATGACCCCAAAAGAGGAGACAGTGCCAAGAAGAAAATAAGAAGGACTGTACTGGGACTGGAGAGGTGGTTCAGCAGTTGAGGCATCTGCCTGCAAATTCTAACTCCTTGAGTTCAATTATCTGGTACCCACATACACTAGATGAACAACCTGATGTATGTATCTGATCCAAACACTGAAAATCAGAAACATTTCCATATGACCCAAACCACATTTGAGAAATCTGCATTAGAGTTGGAGAGATGGCTCAGCAGTTAAGGATGCTTGCTTGCAAGCCTGCTCACTCAAGTTTTATCCTCGTAATCCATTTGTTCCTACAGCAGGATGGAAGTTAGAGACAACAGATTTTCTGGAAGCTGGTGGAATGGCTAGTTGGTGTATATATAGGCAAATATCAATGGCATCATGCCTCAAATATGCACACCTACACCATGCCATACACATATGTGTGCACATGCACACACAAATGCATTCACCTCCACATACACATACATATACACATAACACACAGCTTAAAAAAAAAAAAAGCTTTAATAAAGAAGTTATATGGTAAGATGTTTTATGGGAATCAAACTAAATAGAAGTAAAATAAACAAAAATATATTTTAATAAATCCAATAAACACACCAGCCATATAATTCAAACATAAAAGCACAGGGAAGGGTTAAAGAGATAACACAGTCAGAGCAGTGACTACTTTGCAGGTACAGGAACCTGAGCTCGACTGCAAGTACCAACATAAATGCCTGGTATGGTGGAATACTCGTGCAATCCTAGCACTGAGGGGGTGGAAACCAGAGGATTCCTGGAACTCCCTTAACCAAAAAGAAAAACAGCCAGTCTAGTCTAGTTGGGGAGTCTAGACCACCAATGTAAACCCTTATTTTAAAAAAAGCAGTGAACCGGACAACCGCTTAAGATGGGGCGTAGGTACCATGCCAAAACAGCCCAGGGGAGGAAAAGACCAAAAAAACTCAGCAAAATACACACTTTTACTAAAAAGTGAGGTGTATAGGAAATTGAAATAGCAGCGGAGCAGAAGAAGAGATCCAGAACATCCAGAGCCTGTACAAGCTGGCAAAAACGGCCCCGGAAGGTCCGCGCAACAGAAAGCTGCCAGGCTTGGCTTGAGCTGCAGGAAAAGCCAGGTGAGGGGAGCTTCCACTTACACCAAGCTCTCCACAAACTCTAGAAACCTGAAGGGAGAGCAGCAGTGAACAATGGAGGAGCAGATCACAAGGTAGAAGAACACATGGAACAGTGAGAAAATTGGAGCAGCATCAGTTCCCTCCCCTCCCCCACCGCCTGTGTCCAGCTCCAGTGAACAGAGCAGTGGTCCCGGGTTCTGGCCACGCCAACTTGAGCCAACAGCAGGACCCAAGCAGGAGCACAGTCCGGCAGCAACATCAGTGGCTCTGGCACCAGCAACAGCAGCCCCAGTGGCAGCAGATCCAGCAGTGGCAGCTTCAGTGGCAGCAGCGGCAGAACTACCAGCAGCAGCAGAGTTTCCAGCACCGGGGTGCTGATCTGCAGGGCCACAGTTTCCAGGCTCCGGTTGCCCTGCAGGAAAAGCCAGTGCCCACCTCCAGAAATCAGAACAGCGGTGCAACGACCCAGCCAGCAACTTGACTGAGACCAAAATAATCAAAAAAAGGTAATTGGGTTTGCACCATGGAAGGGTCTCACTTGGTCACAAGCTGACTTGGATCCCTCAATAGACCAGAAATCGTAACCTCTTTGTTGATACAGGATCTGGTTATTATAATACCTACTATTACATACATACTCAGTGCTATTTTTTTGATTGAATGTGTACAGTGTTGTGGTGGTTTGATTCAGGTGTCACCCATAAACTTAGGTGTTCTGAATGCTAGGTTCCCAGCTGATGGATATTTGGGAATTAATGCCTCCTGCAGGGAGTTTATTGTTGGGGGCGGGCTTATGGGCTTTATAGCCAACTTCCCCATGCCAGTGTTTGGCACACCCTCCTGTTGCTGTATCCCATCTTATGTTGGCCAGGGGGTGATGTCCACCTTCTGCTCATGCCATCATTTTCCCCTGCCATCGTGGAGCTTCCGCTCGGGCCTGTAAGCCAAAATAAATCTCTTTTTCCCAGAAGCTGCTCTTGGTTGGGTGATTTCTACCAGCAATGTGAACCGGACTACAACAAGTGTTTAGTTAAACTTTGGAATCTACCTATATTTTATTCCACTCAGACTACTTGAATGCTCCCATAGCAGGCAAACCCAAACCCTAGGAACACTTTTCTAGATACTCTGAGAGTGTTACAAGCCACACCTAACATCTTAAGCTCCTACCCGGAAGATATATAACATCAGATCAATTGATACAGCAAAGAATACCTAGCTAGCTAGAAAACCCAAGCATTAACTTAATCCAAGATGCAAAAATATATACACTATAACACAAGAAACACTAAAAAGCAAGATAATATAAATCCACCTAAAAGTATTAATGCATCAGAAATGACCTCTAGTGAGAACAAGTTAGAGGAAATGCCTGAGAAAGAGTTCAAAAGAATGATTGCAAATATGTTCAAAGAAGTCAAAGAACAAATCAAAGGAGTCAAAAAGGAATTCAAAGAGGAAATAAAAGGAATCAAAGAAGATTCAGGACACAAATTTCATGAAATAAAGCAGGCAATACAAGACATAAATAAGGAAATAGAAATAATAAAGAAAAACCAGTCAGAATTACTAGAAATGAAGAACACAGTTAATGAAATTAAAAAAAAAAAGAAAAAACTCTGTAGAAAATCTCACCAGTAGAATGGATGAAGGAGAGGACAGAATATCTAAGCTAGAAGACCAGGTGGCAGATTTAACATAGTCCAACAAAGAGAAAGACAAACTTACAGAAAAGTATGAGTGGGAATTTCATGATATTTGGGACACTATGAAAAGATCAAATATAAGAATTCAAGGCATAGTAGAAGGAGAAGAATTCCACTCCAAAGGCATAGTAGGTGTTTTCAACAAAATCATAGAGAAAAATTTCCCCTAAATTGGGAAAGAGGTGCCAATGATGATACAGGAAGCTTTTAGAACCCCAGCCACACAAAACCTGGAAAGAACCTCTCCTCGCCATATTATAATCAAACTACCAAACACACAAACCAAAGAAAAAATATTAAAAGCAGTTAGAGAGAGATAAATCAAGTTACCTACAAAGTCAAGCCCTTCAGGATTACAGCAGATTATTAAGCATAAACTTTAAAAGCCAGAAGGGCTTGGAGTGATGTATTCCAAGTTCTGAACGATAACCACTGTCAACCAAGGATTTATCCTGCAAAGCTATGCACTCAAATAGACAGAGAAATAAAGATATTCCATGACACAAGCAGGTTAAAGGAGTATTTGAAGACAAAACCAGCTCTACAGAAAATACTTGATAGGATCCTCCATGCTGAAGAAAAGGAAAAGCACACATATAAGGAACCCAAAAAAATAAGAAATACTCAAATACTAGCTAACACAAGAAAGCAAAGGTAGAACCAGAACCACAAAAAATAAATAAATAAATAAATAAAAAATAAAGGCAAACATAAATACACACCATTCAATAATATCTCATAATATCAGCGGCCTCAATGCTCCAACCAAAAGACATAGGTTTGAAGACTGGGTTAAAAAGCAGGATCCTACAATTTGTTGTCTCCAAGAAACTCACCTTACTACAAAGTATAGACATTATCTTAGGGTGAAAGGTTGGAAGATGGTGTTTCAAGCAAATGGGCCTAGAAAACAAGCAGGGGTTGCCATCCTAATATCTGACAAGGTAGACTTCAGTCCAGTGCTAGTCAAGAAAGATAAGGAAGGTCACTTTATAGTGATTAAGGGCACACTCCAACAGGCGAACATTACAATCCTAAACACATATGCACCTAACATGGGGGCTCCCAAATTCATGAAGCAAACACTATTAGAACTAAGGTCACAGACAACACCAAACACAGTGGTAGTGGGTGACTTTAACACCCCACTCTCATCAATTGTCAGATCATCGCAGGAAAAAATAAACAGAAAGGCATCTGGACTAAATGAGGTCATTGAAGGAATGGACCTAACAGATATGCACAGGACATTTCATCCAAATGCTACACAACATACATTCTTTTCAGCAGCACATGGAACATTCTCTAAAATAGAACATATATTAGGGCACAAAGCAAATCATAAAAAAATTAGGAAAATTGAAATAATTCCTGGCATTCTATCTGTTCACCATGGAATTAAACCACAAATCAGTAGCAAGAAAGGCTATAGAGCACACACAAAATCATGGAAACTAAACAATACACTACTAAATGATGAATGGATCAATGAAGAAATCAAGAAGGAAATCAAAAATATTATAGAGTCAAGCTATGATGAGAACACAACATACTAAAATCTCTGGGACACAATGAAGGCAGTCCTAAGAGGTAAATTTATAGCTTTAAGTGCATATATTAAGAAATTAGAAAGGTCGCAAGTAAATGACCAAGTTCTTTACCTTAAAGCCTTGGAAAAAGAAGAACAAGGCAAACCAAAAATCGGTATATGGGAAGAAATAATAAAGATTAGGGCAGAAATTAATGACATAAAAACAAAAAGAACAATCCAAAGAATTAATGAAACAAAGAGTTGGTTCTTTGAAAGGATAAACAAGATTGATAAACCCTTAGCAAATCTGACCAAAAGAAAGAGAGAAGAGACACAAATTAAAATCAGAGGTAAAAATGGTAACATCACAACAGATTCCAGAGAAATTCAAAAAATCATAGGGACATACTATAAAAGCATATACTCCACAAACTATGAAAATCTGAAAGAAATGGATGATTTCCTTGATTTATATGACCTACCTAAATTAAATCAAGATGAGATTAATCACTTAAATAGACCTGCAACAAGCACGGAGATCTGAAAAGTTATCAATAATCTCCCAACTACAACAAGCCCAGGCCCAGATGGATTCACTGCTGAATTTTACCAGACCTTCAAGGAAGAGCTAACACCATTGCGTCTTAAGCTTTTCCAGGAAATAGAAAAAGAAGGAATTCTACCAAATTCCTTTCATGAACCCAGCATCACCTTGACACTAAAACCAGGCAAAGATAGAACCAAAAAAGAAAATCACAGACCAAACTCCCTCATGAACATAGATGCAAAAATTTTCAACAAAATATTGGCAAACAGAATACAAGAATATATCAGAAAGATCATTCACCCTGACCAAGTAGGCTTTATCACAGAGATGCGGGGATGGTTCAATATATGCAATTCTATAAATGTAATACATTATATAAATGGGTTGAAGTACAAAAATCACATGATCATCTCATTAGACGCAGAGAAAGTGTTTGACAAAATCCAACATCCCTTCATGATAAAACTCCTACAGAGACTGGGAATAGAAGGAACATATCTCAATATAATAAAAGCTATTTATGATAAGCCTACAGCCAACATATTACTAAATGGGGAAAAACTGTCCACTAAAATCAGAGACAGGATAAAGGTGTCTACTGTCCCCACTTTTATTTAATATAGTTCTGGGAGTTTTAGCCATAGCAATAAGGCAAGAGACACACATAAAAGGGATACAAATTGGAAAGGAAGAGATCAAGTTATCATTATTTGCAGATGAAATGATTCTATACATAAAGGTCCCTAAAGACTGTATTAGCAAACTGTTAGAGCTGATAAAAACCTACAGCCATGTAGCTGGATACAAAATAAATACACAGAAATCAGTAGCCTTCATATATGCTAACAACAAACACACAGAGGATGAAATCAGAGAATCACTTCCATTCACAATTGCATCAAAAAATAAATAAATAAATAAAGTACCTTGGAGTAAACCTAACCAAGGAAGTAAAGAATCTCTACAATGAGAACTTTAGAACTTTCAAGCAAGAAATTACAGAAGACACTAGAAAGTGGAAAAACGTCCCTTGTTCCTGAATTGGAAGAATCAATATTGTGAAAATGGCAATCTTACCAAAAGCAATCTATACATTTAATGCAATCCCTATCAAAATTCCAAAGACATTCTTCATGGAAATAGAAAAAACAATCCAAAAATTCATTTGGAATCACAAAAAAAAACCCTTGAATATCTAAAATAATACTGAGCAATAAAAATAAGGCTGGTGGTATCACCATACCTGGTTTTAACCTATACTACAGAGCCATAGTAACAAAAACAGTGTGATACTGGCACAAAAACAGACATGTAGATCAATGGAACAGAATAGAGGACCCAGATGTAAGTCCACATAGCTATAGCTACCTGATATTCCATAAAAATGCCAAAAATACTCATTGGAGAAAAGACAGCCTCTTTAGCAAATGGTGTTGGGAAAACTGGATATATATCTTTAGAAGGATGAAAATAGATTTTTCTCTCTCTACATGCACAAGAATTAAGTCCAAATGGATTAAAGACCTTAACATTAGACCTGAAACTCTGAAACTGCTATAGGAAAAAGTAGGGGAACCCCTTCAACATATTGGTCTTGGCAAAGACTTTTTTATTGCTCAGGCAATAAAACCACAGATTAATCACTGGGACCTCATGAAATTAGAAAGATTTTGCAGGAGGGCTGGAGAGATGGCTTAGCGGTTAAGCGCTTGCCTGTGAAGCCTAAGGACCCCGGTTCGAGGCTTGGTTCCCCAGGTCCCACCTTAGCCAGATGCACAAGGGGGCACACGTGTCTGGAGTTCATTTGCAGAGGCTGGAAGCCCTGGCGCGCCCATTCTCTCTCTCTCCCTCTATCTGTCTTTCTCTCTGTGTCTGTCACTTTCAAATAAATAAATAAATAAAATTAAAAAAAAAAAGAAAGATTTTGCACTGCAAAAGACACAGTGAATAAAGCAAAGAGGTAACCTACAGAATGGGAAAAAAAATATTCGCCATATATGCATCTGATAGTGGATTAATATCTAAGATATACAAAGAACTCAAAAAGTTAAATAATAAGGAATCAAATAAGCCAATCAAAAAATGGGCTATGGAGCTAAATAGAACATTCTCAAATGAAAAAATATGAATGGCATATAAGCACATAAAAAAATGTTCAACATCACTAGTCATCAGGGAAATGCAGATTAAAACTACATTGAGATTCCATCTCACTCTTGTCAGATTGGCTACCGTCATGAAAACAAATGATCATAAATGTTGGCCGGGATGTGGAAAAAGAGGAACCCTTCTACACTGCTGGTGGGATTGCAATCTGGCCCAGCCATTGTGGAAATCAGTTTGGAGGTTCCTAAAACAGTTAAAGATTATTCTACCATATGACCCAGCTATAGCACTCCTAGGCATATATCCTAATGACTCATCTCATTTTCTTAGAAGTATGTGCCTCAACCATGTTTATTGCTGTTCAATTTATAATAGCTGGGAAATGGAACCAGCCTAGATGTCCCTCAACTGATGAGTGGATAATGAAGATATGACACATTTATACAATGGAGTTCTACTTAGCAGTAAAGAAAAATTAAATTATGAAATTTGCAGATAAATGGATGGATCTGGAAAGGATTATACTAAGTGAGGTAACCCAGGCCCAGAAAGCCAAGTGCCACATGTTCTCCCTCATATGTGGATCCTAGCTACAGATGATTGGGCTTCTGTGTGAGAAGGAAAATACTTAGTAGCAGAGGCCAGTAAGTTAAAAAGGAGATATAAATGGAAGAGAAAAGAAGGGAGGAGGGTACTTAATAGGTTGGTATTGTATATATGTGAGTAGAATGATTGTAATGGGGAGGTAATGTGATGGAGAATGGAATTTCAAAGGGGAAAGTGCAGGGGGTGGGGTGGGCATTACCATGGGATATTTTTTATAATCATGGAAAATGTTAATAAAAATTGTAAAAAGAGGGCTGGAGAGATGGCTTAGCGGTTAAGCACTTGCCTGTGAAGCCTAAGGACCCCAGTTCGAGGCTCGGTTCCCCAGGTCCCACGTTAGCCAGATGCACAAGGGGGCGCACGTGTCTGGAGTTCGTTTGCAGAGGCTGGAAGCCCTGGCGCGCCCGTTCTCTCTCTCTCCCTCTATCTGTCTTTCTCTCTGTGTCTGTCGTTCTCACATAAATAAACAAATAAAAATTTTAAAAAATTGTGAAAAGATAAAAAAATTAAATTAAATTAAATTGTAAAAAAGCAGTGAACCATGATCCAGACCATCATACCTATGGCTGTCCTTTGTCCTCTAAATACACACACAAAAAGTTCACAAACACCTGAACACATACACACACACACACACACACCACATGAAAAACATGTATAAGAGTAGTCTGCGATATTTCCTAAATGTAATTTGCTAGAAAAGACATTTAGTATTTGTGATTAGTGAAGTGCATAGAATACAACAAAACGATGGAGAAATAGAGTGATAGTTCAAATGCTGAAATTAAATCTCTGGAAAGCAATGATTTTATTCTAAAGTCTATTTTATTTTATTCATTTGAGATAGTCAAAACAATTTCAAACACAAGGGATAAATTAACTCAAGAAAAGTCATTCAGTATGAGCATTGTGGAAAATGATTATTCTTTAGAATAATTAAGCTACATTTTGGCATTAAAACTAGTGAACTAATATCTAAAGTGGCTTTTTAAGAGCAATGCTTTTTGAAGAATATTTTGGCGAGATGATAAAAAAGTAATTCTTTTATAAAATACACAGTCACTCCTGGACACTTGAAAGTAATAAGCAAAGCATAAAATTGTCTCTTAAAAATGAATCTAAAGTTAAATTGGAAATAATTAAAGCAATTCCATGCAAATATATTTGCAATATTCTCATAAAGTAATTGTGCTTGTAACAAGCACTGTAACATGGAGTTGGGGAGAGGGCACTTGCTTGCATGCCTCCAGACCCAAGTGCAATCTTCCTGAGTAAAACAAGATGGGCACAAACGTGTTGTCACTTCTGTAATATCAAACAACTATGGAACTAGGAGAGAGAGCTGGCAAGATCCAGAAACTCACAAGCAGTGGCAGAAAGGAAAAGGAAAAGGAAAAGGAGAAGGAAGGAGATGAGAAGTTAGAGACATGGATTTCACAATACTTCCAGAAGGTACATATTTTATTTTATAGAATATTGTTACAGATCTAAGTTTCACTGACAATGATATCTGCACAGATTATTAGTCATCATTAACTGTGGTTCATCTTCCTACTAACTTCTCTACCCCTACAGTAGGTTTCATTTATTTTGTTTTCTGTGCATTTGGCTTTAGTAGAAGCCAATCATGTTAATGCAAAATGCTGGAATAAAAATACCAGAAATGATGTACTCAGTCACTTAATTGCAATTAGGAAACAGTCCTTGGCTAGGGAAATTTTTTAGTGGGTAATGTACTTGCTCTGCAAGTATGGAATTTGAGTACAATATCCAATATCCTTGTAAAAAAAATTCCAGATATGGGATGGAGAAATGCCTTAGTGGTTAAGGCATTTGCCTACAAAGTCAAAGGACCCAGGTTCCATTCCCCAGGACCCACATAAGCCAGCTACACATAGGAGTGCACACATCTGGAGTCCCTTTGCAGCACCTGGAGGCCCTGGGATGCCAGTTCTTTCTCTCTCCACTCTCCACACCTATTTCTCTCTCTCAAATAAAGAAAAAAGAAACATTTTTTTAAAATGCCAGAAATGATGAGTCATGCTTGTAATATCTCAGGGGATACAGATGCTGGCAAATATGGAGCTGGTCTAGCCTACCTGATGAACTGCAGGCCAATGAGTGACCATGTCTCATAAAAGGTCACTAACACCTGAGGTCAAAGTTGTCCTGTGTACATGCACACACACAAACATGCACACACATACCTGACATGAAGTAACTTAGGGAAGGTAAGATTTATTCTGACTCATGATACAGAGAATAAATTCATCATGGTAAGGAAGACATGGCAGAAGGCAGCTCTATGGTCAAAAGAGCTGGTATCTCATTGCATTGTGGCATCAATAATTCCATATTTAAGAAGCTGGGGAAAGGAAATCATAATGTTTAGTTGGTGTTCTCCTGATTTCCCTTTCAGGAACACAGTCCATGAATTTTTGTTCAGGGCAGTTCCTCATCCCCCAGTCTCTGCATATTCATGCTCACAGACATATCCCAGTTTCCCCAATAATGCCCCAAAATTTTTTAATCTAGTCAATGTGACATTAAATACTTACTGTCATATTTAACAATTTAACATCAATAGAAAATGTATATCTATATATATGTTTCTGAGAATATGAATTTGAAAGTATGTCTGATGACAAAAATGAAGTTTGATGAGGAAAGCTATAGCCAATACTACCAATACAATATTAAGAAAATTGCTTATACAGTTAAGGCATTTGCCTGCAAAGCCAAAGGACCCCAGTTCGATTCCCCAGGACTCACATTAGCCAGATGCACAAGGGGGAGCATGCGTCTGGAGTTCGTTTGCAGTGGCTGGAGGCCCTGGTGTGCCCATTATCTCTTTGTCAAATAAATAAAAAAATAAAATATTTTTTTAAAAATTTGCTTATAGGGCTGGAGAGATGGCTTAGTGGTTAAGCGCTTGCCTGTGAGGCCTAAGGACCCCGGTTCGAGGCTCGGTTCCCCAGGTCCCACGTTAGCCAGATGCACAAGGGGGGCACGCCTCTGGAGTTCGTTTGCAGAGGCTGGAAAGCCCTGGCGCGCCCATTCTCTCTCTCTCCTTCTATCTGTCTTTCTCTCTGTGTCTGTCACTCTCAAATAAATAAATAAATAAAAATACTAAAAAAAAAGAAAAATGTTAAAATATTAAAAAAATAATAATTTGCTTATATTTATACAATTTAATGCATCAGAAAAATGTTCTAATTTTCTATGAAAACATAATTTATCATTTTATGACAAGATCAAATTTCTATTCCTGTCCTAGAACCTACCTTTATACGTTGCATAATTATTATGTCTGCTTTCTTACATTCTGTCTTTAATCATATTTATTCCCATCATATCAGTTTTCATTCATACACCTTTAAATAGTTATCCCTAATTGTCAATTCTTTGTTTTCTTACTAAACACATCAAATTAAATGTTTTACATTTACATTGCAATTCAAAATGCCCAACAGTTCAAACATTGCTCACAGTTAAAAAAAAAAAAAAAAAAAGAAGAAGAAAGAAAAAGTTTGGGTATTCTACTGTATAAACATTGAATTTTTCAAAAGAGAAACTTATATTTCATTCTGTATCTAGTTTTCTTCCATACCTCATACTTATAGTAAGTTAACTTAAAACTATGCTATTTTGTTTCTGAAATTAACTATATATGCAATTTTCAGCACATTTCCCTGAATGGACACTTGCATTATCATACTGACTTACAAACCTTATTGTGAAAATGGCTGTTTTACTAAAGGTAATCTAAAGATACAACCAATCCAATCAAAATCAAATTTACAATAATATTTTTTTTCACAAAAAGAGCAAAATAAAAAGCAAAATTTGTGTGGAGGTATAAAAAACCTCTAAGAGCCAAGGCAATCTTGATTTTAAAAAGTAACTCCTTGAAGTTTTATAGTGTCTAAGTTTAAATTGTATGACTGAACAATAGTTAAAAAACAAAAGTGAGATGGGAAGATGATTCAGCTGGCAAGAGCACTTGCTGCTCAAGCATGGGAATCTGAATTTGATACCCAGCACCTATGACAAAAGCTGAGCATGGCCTTGCAAGCCTGTAACCCAAGCAATGGGAAATGTGAAGACACGAGGCTCAAAGGACTTTTCTTCAGCATAGTCAACATATCAGGCACAGTGAGAGACTCTCAAGAGTATATGTTTGAATGGGCCAAAATGATGGGTTAGTGGTTAAGGTGCTTGCCTGCGAAGCCTAAGGACCCAGACTCAATTCTCTAGATCCTACATTAGCCAGATGCACAAGGTGGTACATGCATTGGTAGTTTGTTTGCAGTGGCTACAGGCCCTGGCACACACATTCTCTCTCTCTATTTCTGTCTCTTTCTCTCTCTCTCTCTCTCTCTCTGCCTCTCTCTGTCTCAAATAAGAAAAAAAAAAAAAAAAAAACTTCTAAAGACTATATATGGTGAAGAATAATACAGGGACCCCAATGTCCTCCTCTGGTCTCTGTATGTATGCACATAGGGCACTTACATCTGCCAACATATATGCACATGTGGGCTTAACACACACAAACACACACACACACACACACACACCACATACTAAACACAGAAAAAAAGTAAAATATTATTTATTATTTATTTTAAATAACATAGTGTTTTACTTGCACAGCACTGTAAGCAGACTGTGGTGGTTTGAATCTGTTTACCCCCATAAGCTCATGTGTTTTCTGTTTAGTCTCCATCTGGTGGCAATTGTGGAGATGGAGGCTTACTGGAAGAGGTACATCCCTGGGGGTGGACCTTGAAGTTTATTGGCCCATAGTTTGCCCATAGTTTGCCAGTGCTAGCTCAGCACACTCTCCTGCTTCTATTTCTATATTTCGTGGCAAGGGAATCCAGCCTCTGCTCATCCTATATTTTCTCCTGCCATCGTGGAGCTTCCTCTTGAGTCTTTAAGCCAACAGTAAAAAAAATAAAAATAAAATAAAAATAAAAAAAAAATTCCTCTTAGTTTGGTTAGGTGCTTTGTACAAGCAACATGAAGGCAATTACATATGATAACTATTACCAAAATATGGTCACTGATGCTAGAAAGCTGTGTGGATTTTAGCCTTTTAAAACTGATTTGTGGGAGGAATGTAGAAGGATTTGAAACCTCAGCTTAAGAGACAATTTGTAGTGCTATAAGCAGAGTAGGATGGACGTTCTGGTCAGAGTTTTAATAATCTAAATGCAGAAGGAATTGTGGACTTTGGAAGCTTGGCTTATATGGGGGAAAAATTCATATTGTAGTAGGCGCAGGTTGGATGAGAGGCTGTTAGTACTTTTCCCTTTTCCTGAGAACTTTGGCAAAGTCAAATTAAAAAGTAATGGCAGAACATAGAGCAGAAGGATATGGCACAGAAAGAAATATAGTTATGGGCAGGAGAGAGCAGCATATTCAATTATAATTTTTTGGGTGATTACCACCTTTGAGTTTGGGCCAGCTGTTCTTTATTGATATAGTACAAGGAATGCCGACTCTCTTGAATAGAGACAGCTCGATAGCTTAGTTGTTTAGGTACTTGCCCATAAAGCTTATGTACCCAAGTTCAAGCGAGATGCACAAAGTGGCACATATGTCTACATAATGAATTACAGATAAACATAAAACAAATAATCCAAATAAAAGAATTGTCAAAAGAAAAAAAAAACAGTCCTCAAAGGAAGAACACATAATAAATATATGAGACAAATGCTCAACAACTTTGCTACTAGTGAAAAGGAAATGAAAATTTTATCAAGATCCAATCTCAACCCAGCTATAATGGATAACATCTAGAAAGTCAGCAATAGCAAGGATACATGGGGATGAGGGCCACTTCATCCTATTGATGTGATTATGAATGAGTGTGACATTTGGGCATCCTTATAAAGGTCGTTGTAGGATTTAAATGTAGAACTAGCATAGTACCCAGCCATACTGTACCTGGCTATATACCCAAAAGAGTCAAAGTCAGCACAGAGATTTCTAAACTTCATGTCTATTGTGGCTCTATTCACAATAGCAAGATTATCTCATGAGACTACATGCCCATCAGTACTTGAATGGATAAAGAAAATATCAGCATCTTTACTGAGAAAGGAGAATAAAAATATCATTCATGAGAAAATGGGGAGAACTGAAGGTCATTGGAATAAAAAAAAAAAAAGCTAGGATCAGAGACAAATATCATGGGTTTTCTGTCATAGGTGGTGTTTAAACAATAAGATGTGAGGGATGGAGAGGTTGCTTAGTGGTTAACAGGCTTGCCTGTGAAGCCTAATGACTTGACTCATGTTCAATTAGGTCTCACATAAGCCAGATTCACAAAATGACACAAGTGTGCAAGGTTAAACCTGTGCACAAGGAGGTGCACATGTCTGGATTATCTTGAATTCAGTTGCAGTTGCTGGGGCCCTGGCAGGCTAATTCTCTCTCTCTCTCTGTCTCTCTCTCTGTCTCTCTCTCTCTCTCTGTCTCTCTCTCTGTCTCTCTCTCTGTCTCTCTCTCTCTCTCTCTCTCTCTCTCTGTCTCTCTCTCTCTCTGTCTCTCTCTCTCTCTGTCTCTCTCTCTGTCTCTCTCTCTCTCTCTCTCTCTCTCTCTCTTTAGCTCTCTAACATAAGAAATAAAGACCAATCTGTTGGGCTTGCCTCAAAAAATAATAATAATAACAAGATGTGAAAGTAGAAGAGGTACATTTGAAAGAGGAAAAAGGACAAGAAAGCAGAAGAGCTGGCAGTGAAGGTGTGAATATGATCAAAATAATTATATATACATATATACATGAAAAATTTATAATAAAACCCATTTTGTACAATTCATGTGCTTCAAAATAGGGAAAAAGAAAGAGCTACTACCTGTGCCCTCTAACTGGCATCTGGGACCCAATCCTTTTCCTTTCAATCCATTCTATGTTCTTAGTTATTTAATCAGGTGCTCTTTGATCTGTATAATGATTTCAGCTTTTCTTTGTCCCCAGTGCCACAAGGCCTTCCTTTGTACTCAGTAGTCTAGCTACTACAAACGGGCCAGTTGCTCCATGGTGTCTCATTTTCCAACATGACAGGTATGGATGAAAATTTTTGCCTGAATTTAGTTTACCTGTTTCTTCTCCTCAGATTAATTTATACTTACACAACAAAATCTCAAATTATATAATGTGTAATATATATGTAACATAAATCAATTACATATATAATGGCAACATGTGTGTCTAGTATATGTGACATATTGTATATGTATACACAGATGTGTATGTATATATAGCACGTGTGTGTGTGTGTGTGTGTGTGTGTGTGTGTGTGTGTGTGTCTGTGTGTCAGGTATATCCACACACGAGAGACCACAGAAGGTTAGGTGACCTCTTCTATCTCTTCAGCTTTGTATCCTTGAGATGCAGTCTTTCACTGAACTCTGTACCTGCCATTTTTATAGTCCAGCTGGCTGATCAGCAAGCCCCATTGATTCTACTGTCTCTAACACAGAACTTGAGTCACACAAGTGCACAACCATGCCTGGCTTTGTATGTGGGTGTTGAGGATTGAAGTCAGGCTCTCTCGGGAGCCTGCTTGTGTGTCAAGTGCTTTTACCCACCAAGCCAACTCCCCAGCCCTCTAATTATATGTATTTATTCATCAGTTCCATAAAATTATGTTCAGCCTCTCCCTTGTGTTATGATTCTTTGTAGTTATTAAAAATAAATACACATATTAATGGTACAGAGTTTATGAAGTCTGACGTCTTGCAGGAAACTAAGCGGTGTGAGACTCTATGAAGGTAGATAGAGTGGAGTAAGGCAGAAAGCATCATGGCTAGATAGAGTGGGCATTAAGACTACTTTGATAAAGCAGTCATTTCAGCAGAGTCCATTGGACTCTAATAGTCTGAAGCAAACAATTATTTAGGGAAGAAATTCTCAACATGATAGAGCAATCAAAGCAAAACTGCCCTTAGGTGAAACTAGGGTGTAATGTTCTAGGGAAAAGCAGATATATTTCTTTTTCATCATATCTCAGTATATGAATTTTTGCGACCTGTTCTATATGAACCTTTTCTGGGCTGTGACAGTGTACTATTCCCTTGCTGTTGAGCTAATAACTCTGATGTAGTAACCTTCTTGACTGTCCTCTTTATTCTTCATGCAACAAGTCGGAGCTCATGTACACTTGTACCTGTGTACCCCGTTTGTTTTTCTCTCCCTGCAGGATAATAGAAGGAATATATTTTGAATCTCAGAGAGGTTTTGAAAGAATAGGGTATTAAGGTTGAGCTTTCATAATTGGTTTTAAGGTTTCTGAAATTGCTTTTCTAACTCAGTTAAATTTAAATGTATCAACGTTTCTATTCCCCACAGGAAAAGAGCACTGAGATTTCGTGCTGGTGCTTGGGAAATAGCTCAGTGGGTAAAATCCTTGGCTTGCAAGCATGGGGATCTGGTTTGATCTTGACAATGCTGGGCATGCAGCACCTGCCTGTAATCCCAGGGCTGGAGAGGTGGACAAGCAGATCTCTGGAATTCTTTGACCAGCCAGCCTTGGCTAATTGGTGAGTGCCAGACCAGTGAAAGATCTTGTATTTAAAAAGGTAGGCAAAGTACATGATGAATGGCACACAAGGATTTCCTCTGACTTGCACACACACACACACACACACACTTGCACACACACACACTTGCACACATACCTCCTCCCCTCATACACCCATTGTACATACTTGACTAAGTAAATAAATCTTTTTCATGTTGTATATTACCATAGACTCAGTCAAAATGTTACCATTAAATATTACTGTTCAAATATTCACAAAAGGAAGCCAGGTGTGTTGATGCATGCCTTTAGTCCCAGCACTTGGGAGGCAGAGGTAGGAGGATCACCATGAGTTCAAGCTCACCCTGAGATTGCATAGCAAATTCCAGGCTAGCCTGGACTAGCGTGAAACCCTACCTTGAAAAAACAAAACAAAATAAAATAAAGTAAAATAAAATTTACAAAAAGTTAGTACTATGAATACATTGTAGACAATATATTTAATTTAAAAAATCTGTTCCTCGGGCTGGAGAGATGGCTTAGCGGTTAAGCATTTGCCTGTGAAGCCTAAGGACCCCGGTTCAAGGCTCAGTTCCCCAGGTCCCAGGTTAGCCAGAAGCACAAGGGGGCGCACGCGTCTGGAGTTCGTTTGCAGAGGCTGGAGGCCCTGGCGCGCCCATTCTCTCTCTCTCCCTCTATCTGTCTTTCTCTCTGTGTCTGTCGCTCTCAAATAAATAAATAAATAAATAAATAATTTATAAAAAAAAATCTGTTCCTCAAACAAATTATTTATAACTGCTTGAGTTTTAGTGAGAAGGAGATAAGAAGTTAACAAAAGATATTATGCCAGAATTCTTTTGGTGTAATACAAAGGAAAGTAACTTGGACTTCTGGAGTAGATTTATCATGAAACATACTCAACACAGATGACTTGATGAAATGCACTTTTTGGCATGATTCTGAGAAATAAATATATGAAACAATACTGAACATCTTTCAAAAACCCTAAAGTCATTCTTTCATGTATGTTAGAAATTATAGTAAAAGCTACTGACATTGATGAAGAAACTTAAATATAATAGTGGTAATTTCCCTATAGCATAATAGGAAACACTGATAAGTAATCACTAATATAGGGTAAGGTGATCACCATAATTGTCAGTAAAGTCAAAGAAGTAATCAAGTAGACTACTTTTTAGACACTGAAAAAAAAAACAAACCTGTTTATGACATTGCCATTAGTAATTGATGGAGAATCTACAAAGTTCTCACTTTATCTATATAAGTGAATAACTGAGTCTGCAATACTCTAACACAAGTCAATAAAACAGAAATCCATGCCAACTCATTCACTTTCCAGATCTGAGCTAGTGTACAGGATAAGCATCCCTGAGGGATGGAAGGTCAGGCCCACATGAGGAAGGGCCTTGTTGGTGTGATAATAACCTGAGTATATTAATCTTTCTCTGAGTCATTCCCAGAGGTTCCTATGCAATCACTACAGAATGACAGAAAATTCAGAAATGAATAGCCATGCTTTAGGAATGTCCCACGCATGAGCATTGAAGAGGTATGAATTTCAGGAGCCCCACAGTAAAGTCTTAGAATGAGCGGCTAATGAAATTCAGCTCATCAATGGGATCTTGACTGAGGACATTTTCTTATCAGAGCTGGGGTGTCCTGTATTTTATCCTGTATTTTATTTATTTATTTTACTTCTTTGGAATGTATTACTGTAACAGATGTAAGATATCAACTGGCCAATACTTTATAGAATTTTTCTGATAAGACATGATAGTTACTATGTGGTTAGAAAGGTTAAGTATGAGCATGATATTCCTCTCTACAAACACAAACAAACTAACTCAGTACCACACAGCTAAAAATTATGCAGGCATATGTAGTCAACTCACCTATTTGGCACCTGCAGAAGTGCTAAACACTGGACAATAACTATGAAATATTTTTAATTTGCTCAAGTAATGACCCTAACTGTAGGTAAATGGTCCACAGATGGAAATTTACTGCATGAGAAAGTTACCACTACATTTAATGTGTATAAGTCAAAGTTTTCCTGTAATTATTTCATGCTTTTTATATCTCAACATCAAATTTAATATACATGCAAATGTTATCCACTCTTTATCATTTCTTGCTACTTTACATTATGGCTATTGTTCTCACCAACGAAAATAAATTCATAAATTTATGCTATGCATTTATCCCAACAAAAAACCAATATGCAAATTTCAATAACAATAAGTTAGAATTTGTTCTACTGAAATCCACTAGCAGAATAGTTCTTGTCAGATATATCTGTTAAATAAAATATATTCATAAAGAAATGAGTGCATGTAAGGTTATAAATGATGTATATGTAATATAAGACGTGTTCTATACTTATTTTAGCATAGCTTCTGGAAATTTTTAAATATCTTAAATGTTTAAACCTCTAAGAATTTATAGCATGCTAAGCAAAAAACAAACAAACAAACAGTAACATTCATGAAATACATCATGAGTGTAATTAATTTGTGCCCATTATATGAAACCTACATGGTAATATAAATATAAAAATTAAAAATTAAATTATATTTAATAAACATGATATTGGCAAGTATAAATATATTTTCATAAAACCAACTGCTAGAAATAAACTATTTAACAGTACTCAAAATAAAAGTTTTGTCTAGGGAGATGGATTGGTAGGTAAAGTTCAAATAATATAACCTTGTGTGTTGGTGTATGTTTTTAATCCCAGCACTTGGGAACCAGAGGTAGGAAGATTGCCATGAATTTGATGCCACCATGAGACTATATAATGAGTTCCAGATCAGGCTAGGCTAGAACAAGAACCTACCGTGAAAAACCAAAAAGAAATCATCATCATTATCATCATCACCATCATCATCAGGCCATGGTGGTGCATTTTGTAACTCCAGCACTAGGGAATATGAGAAAAGGATAACGCTGGAGCTAATTTACCAGCCAGTCTACTCAAATTGTTGAGTTACAAGTCAATGACAGACCTTGTCAAGAAAAGAAAAAAGTAGACAACATTGTTAATACATGAGGGTGTATTAAGCATACACATGCACACACATGTGCATGTTTCCTTGCACACACATTTAACTTATACACACATTAAGAATCAGATATTGATTTCTCTATGTCAATCTATGTATTTAAGATATTTCTCTCTTGTTCCAAGTGTATCTTATCCTGAACTCTAACAGCATCTTCTTATTTTGGTAATTGAATAAAAATGCAACAGAATATAACATATGGTAAGCTTAGGAACGTTTTGAAAATAATTGTATATATTTATTAATAGGGAACTGATTGGAAAAAATGCCAACAACAAATATAAAAATAATTAAATTTGGGGCTGAAGAAATGCCTCAGAGGTTAAAGTCCTTGTCTGTAAATCCAAATGACCTGGGTTTGATTCTCTAGAACCCACATAGAGCTAGATGCACAAAGTGGCACTTGTATCTGGATTTCCTTTGAAGTGGCTTGAAGGCTTGAAGGCCTGACACATCCATCCGTGTCCTCTCTCTCTCTCTCTCTCTCTCCATCTCTCTCTCTCTCTCTTTCTCTCTCTCTCTCTCTCTCTCTCTCCATCTCTCTCTCTCTCTCTCTTTCTCTCTCTCCATCTCTCTCTCTTTCTCTCTCTCTCTCTCCATCTCTCTCTCTCTCTCTCTCTTTCTCTCTCTCTATCTCTCTCTATCTCTCTCTGTCTCTCCATCTCTCTCTCTCTCTCTCTTTCTCTCTCTCTCTCTCCATCTCTCTCTCTCTCTCTCTCTTTCTCTCTCTCTCTTTCTGCTTTCAAATACATACATAAAATATTTCAAAACAATCAAATTAGATAAGAGTCCATAGAAATAATATTTCTTAGTGGCAAGTTTTTCACTAAGATATAGATAGAATAAGGAAAAAAAAACATGAATTTGACTACTTTGATCTAATAATGGAGATATCTAAAAGGAGATTGGATCTGGGCACGGTGGTGCAGACCTTTAATTCCAGCCCTCAGGAGACAGAGGTAGGAGGATCGCCATGAGTTTGAAGCCTCCCTAAGACTACATAGTGAATTCCAGGTCAGCCTGAGCCAGAGTAAAACTAAAAAAACAAACAAACAAACAAATAAATAAATAAATAAAAGGAGATTGGGGGGTCCTTACTTGGTTCTAGCCATAATGAATATATATTTTTTGTTGTTTATTTTAATTTATTTATTTGAGAGTGACACAGAGAGAAAGAAGTAGTTAGAGAGAGAAAGAGAGAGAATGGGCATGCCAGGGTGTTCAGCCACTGCAAACGAACTCCAGACATGTACGCCCCCTTGTGCATCTCACTAACGTGGGTCCTGGGGAATCGAGCCTCGAACAGGGGTCCTTAGGCTTTACAGGCAAGTGCTTAACTGCTAAGCCATCTCTCCAGCCCCAGTGAATATATTTTTAACTTATGAATCTGTATAAGGTCAAAGATCTAGCTTAATAAAAACAAAAACAAATATGGCCAATTCTTTGACAAAAATAAAACTTTTAAGTATACCAAATTATTTCTAAAATATTACAGCTCACAGTTTTGATATTTAACTAATTAGTGAAGAAAATAACCAGAGTAAGATATGTATACCATGGAGATATTTAAACCATAGTTAAGTTGCATGAAAGAGTAGAATCTCCTAATAATATATACTGCTGTTCTTTTTATAATCCTTTTGAATCCATCAACTTGGCCATTAAATAATGCTCAGTTTTTAAATTTTATTTTTCCCTTTATATTAGATGCTCCGATTCACAACGGGAAAAAGAAAAAAATGTTGCCTCCCTAAAGTTGCTTCTCTTGTCAGAAAAGCAATCTCCTATATTCAGAGATAGAAAAAGTAATATTGTGAGTAGCAAATACTGTTCATAATAATAATAACATTCAAGTATCAGGACTTTCAAAAACCCAAAAGAATTTTTCACACAAATGTTTCAAAAATCCTGAATCTTCTGTGGATTCAAACAAAAATAGATATAAATAGTTAAAGACATTTTGAGATATTAAAATCTTGCAGGCATCAAGTGTTAAGGTTTAAAACTGTACTATCCTCCATTAGTGTCAAAGCAGTGTGCCATTGACACAGAGACTGAGGTATATACCAGTGGAATGGAATGGAGAGCCAAAGAATAATTTCTAACATGTGCAACGAGTAAATATTTGAAGAGGCACAAGAAAGAAAGAGTAGAAGATAGCTACTCTCTTCAACAATTGGCACTGGAGACACTACCATCGCCCATACAGAAGAAAGAAATTTAATCTTCAAATAAAGCAAAATCAATAAAAATGAATAAACAACCAAAGGAAAAAAAAAAAAACCAAAAACCACACACTGTAAAAAATAAAACTCCTGAAAGAGAAAGTAGGAGAGCATTTTAGACATTGTTTTGGCAATGAATTTTTAGAGAAGAACTTTCACAATCTCTGTGCCTGTAAGACAAGCTAGTGGATTGGCTGCACAGTATTCAAAGTCCTTGAACAGTGAAGGAAGTGCTCCACAAAATGACACACAGCCTAGATTGAGAAAATTCTTTGCAAACCCTATACGTGATAAAGGATTGATATAAAATTTTGGAATTAAGGGTTACAAAGATGCCTCAGTTTTTAAAAGGTACTTTCTTTGAAAAGCCTACTGGCCCAAGATCAATTTCCAAGCTTCCCAGGTAAGCAAGATGAAAAAGGGTGGTACAAGTTTCTGATGTGCATTTGCAAAGGCCAGAGGGCAACACAGGCACACACACACACACACACACACACACACACACACACACACATTT
Organism: Jaculus jaculus; assembly: GCF_020740685.1. Taxonomy (NCBI): domain Eukaryota; kingdom Metazoa; phylum Chordata; class Mammalia; order Rodentia; family Dipodidae; genus Jaculus; species Jaculus jaculus. The sequence goes on from NC_059104.1 coordinate 27,771,333, forward strand.
ACACATGCATCTACACCCACACACATAAATAAAATATAAAGAGCAACTATTTCTTTTAAAAATATGTAAAGAATTTATGAAACTCAATAGCTGAAATGAAAACTAATGAGACAATGGCAGAATATATGTTTCTCTACAGCAGTTATATAAATTTTCATCTGCCTTATGAAAAGGGTGAAAATGAGGTCATTAAGTAAATGTAAATCAAATCACACTGAATAAAACAATTTTTACTCATTATAATGGCTATCATTACTAAGACAAGAGAGGAATCGTTATCAAGATGTGGATTAAGAATAAGACAGTCAATGCCAGGTGTGGTGGGGCATGCCTTTAATCCCAGCACTCGATAAACAGAAGTAGGAAGGATTGCCATGAGTTCGAGGCCACCCTGAGATTACATAGTGAATTCCAGGTCTGTCTGTGAGTGAGACCCTACCTTGAAAAAAACAAATAATGATAATAACAATAAGTAAATAAAAAGATTAAGACAGTCAAAACTTAAATATGAAGCTACCAAATAACCAAAAGGCAGTGAGCATATACCCAAAGGAAATAACATCACCACATCTAAAACACATCTGACCTCTCAAGTTTATTGCAGCATTATTCATAATGCCCCAGATATGAAACCAAATTAAGTATGCATTTGCCAGCAAATTGATAAATAATGTGGTTTTGAGCATATATGAAATACTTTGTAGAATATGAAGTATATATACTATTTTATTAAATATGCTTTATGAAATACTTTATTATATATTATGTCTAACATTTATATCTCTCTTGTTATTTGGAATTTAAGCAATATAAAGAGATATAAAATATGGGTAGGTACAGCAATGGAATGTTGAGACATATTTTAGAGGGTGCATGGTGGCAGATATATAAAATGAATAAATCTAAAGAACTTAAAACATGAGAACTATAGATAACAATATTAAACCATATATGTATAGGTGTGAAATATGAAGAGTTTGCTCTCCTCAACTATGTAACAAAAAAGCATCAGTGTGTGAGATGATTTATACTTGTACTTGCTTCACTGTACGAATTAAGATGATAAATGTATAGGTTACTAGTTAAGTAGATTGGCTAAATAAAATAGATTGTAGATAACTAGATTCAACATAGTTGGTGAATATATATCCATAATCATCATGTTATATGTCTAAAGTGAATGTGATAGTATTGTTTTTAATGAAAAAAATAATCTTACTTATAAGAATATATAGTCAATGAATTTACATTTTGGAGTTTTGGATTCAGTCAAAATTCATACAACTGCTGCTTTATCCACACTAAATTATGATACAATAAGAAATAAATACATGCATATATTAACTTGAGATTTACACTGACATGTTGTTGTGTACAGCGTTACCTTAGAGGCATATTCCCTTCTCATCTATGTATGGCCTGATTCTACATGTGAAAAGTGTTAACAGAATGGTATTTTGAATAATTCAGCAATTGCAAGATCTTGTATTTGAAGGATGCCTTCGGATCACATTGAGAAACAGATATTTGTCAATTAGCCCATGTTTAACCTGTGATTTGTGTTTCTATAGTCATGAAATGGAAAATCATTAGATGATCATGAAAGTAAAGTAGCATACCATTCTGAGTATCAGAGAGAGATCTTGCAACTATCTGGTCCATTCTTCCTAGGACATAGACAATTCCTTTGTTTACCAAACCCTTAATACACATGCTGCCTTCCTCTTAAGGATTTCTCAGCTGTCTTGCTATTAGAGTGCAGAGTTGATGTCTCAAAGCCTGTTTACAAGTAGCTCTTATGGCAGCTAATAATGGCTCTAAAGCACAGGAGGAAAGCTGAAAGGAGACATTAGGTCATAAAAAGGAATAAAAAAAAAAAAAGAAACATCACATCCATTTAGGTATTATGTTACAAAATCTCTGGGCATATAGAAAAAAAAAAAAAGCATATGTATTTGGAATTGGTTGAAGTTTCCTGTGTCCATTGACTGCTTGGGAATGCATCATGCTTGCAAAAGTGTGCAGTTCTGCATATGCTTGAGTATTCAGTTGAGGCAGGATTTATGAATAATGGAGTCATAACATCTGGAGAGGCCAGGAATAGCATTCTGATTGTTAATTATCATAAGAATTGAGACTAAGAAGAGTCAGAAATTAACACCAAAAAAAAGCACATTGAATTATTATGGAAAAAGAGAGTAAACAATAACAAAGGAATTCTCCCAAGAGAACATGACTGAAGTTGCCAAACAGAAAAAAAAAAAAAGTGACAGAAAATTTCTAGCAAATCTATATTTAAAAGGTATTAGTTAGAGATTAAATATTAAAAGTTGATTTTTGATACTCTATTTTGACCTTGAAGGAAGAGCAAGTAAGTTATAAAACAGAGGCAAAAGGTTTGTATTTTAATCCAGCCATCATTTATTCAATACTTACTTGACACAGAGGCAAAAATAAATTGTTTTACTTGGTAATGTAGTTTATTCAGCAGGCAATCATTGATTTGCTTTCCTGTGCAAGTTTGATGCTTGGTACCATGAGAGGCAGAATAATGAATTGCCCATAGATCCTAGTTTCAATGAACTCATAGTGTATTCAGTGAAACAGCCATAGAAAATATCAAGTAAAATAATTTTAGAAAATAACAATGCTTTCATACCAAAGCATATACCAGAATCACATAGAAGGATTATTAAAACATGAAACAATTAGCTCTACCTAAAGAGTTTTAGATTTAGTGGGAGGCCTAGAATTTATTTTTAAATTTATAATGAATTCTCAAGTTATTCTAGACTTCTGGAAATAACAACTTAAAACATTGCTTAAGATAATATTCAAAGCTGGGTGTGGTGGCACATGCCTTTAATCCCAGCACTCAGGAGGCAGAGGTAGGAGGATTGCCATGAGTTCAAGGCCACCCTGAGATGACAGAGTTAATTCCAGGTCAGCCTAGACTAGAGTGAGACCCTACCTCGAAAACCCAAAACAAACAACAACAAAAAGATAATATCCAAGTAATTTTATTTTTGCTTATAGTATTAGGTAATGAATAATTCCAGTGAAACATGAACTTAATGAAAAATTAATTATATAAAAGGAATATGAGTTAATCAAATGTTAAGTAAAGTTCCTGGAAAGTGCTACATCTACCTCAAATTAGGATGAATGGACTGATAAATCTCCTATAGAGATGGAATATTGCAGGATCAGAGGCAAATTACCTTGACCTACCTTCAGCCCCATAATAGCCATTATGGCCTAGTTCTGTGTCTGACTTAACATCCTGTGACTATCCGGTTTATAGGGCATGATCCTTTTTAGAATGTAAGGACAGACCCTCTGATTCCACCAACACAACTGCTAAGAAGGTCATCAGGAAGCATCTGAAGACTATCGTGGGGATTGCTCTGCTTTTCTGTAACCTATACTGTTGCTTCAGTCAATGCAATTGGGAAATGCCTCAGTTGGTGTCTTTCATTTTTTTCTGTAACTATAAAATATTTATGAAATTAACACATCAGGGTAATCTAAATCTTTGTCCCTGGGTTATGGTCACTCATAGTTGGCTCCATAATAAACTGCCTCTTATCCCCTTTGAGGTGAGAGCTGTGTCTTTTGCATAGATACAAAAAAGGAATACAGCAAATTATCAGAATTATGGGTAAATGTGTAAATGAACTTATTTCTTGCTAGAATGGTAGCTTAGAAAAATATAAAGTGGATATTCATAAAATTTTATATATGATACACATAATAACACCTGTTTAAAAAATCAATGTATTTTACAAAAAGCTTGCCTGAGAGCTACAAGTCACAAAATAGTCTGGGTCAGTTATAACCTGTACAAATAATCGCCTTTCAAAACATGGAGTAGAGGGAATTACCATGGGATATTTTTTTATAATCATAAAAAAATGTTAATAAAAATTTAAAAATTTGGGTGAAGAGATGGCTTAGCGGTTAAGCGCTTGCCTGTGAAGCCTAAGGACCCGGTTCAAGGCTCGGTTCCCCAGGTCCCACTTTAGCCAGATGCACAAGGGGGCGCACGCGTCTGGAGTTCGTTTGCAGTGGCTGGAAGCCCTGGCACACCCATTCTCTCGCTCTCCCTCTATCTGTCTTTCTCCCTGTGTCTGTCGCTCTCAAATAAATAAATAAATAAATAAAAATGAACAAAAATTTAAAATTTAAAAAAAATCAATGTATTTTATAAGAATGAGTAAAAATATAAGTTATATCTGGGACTATTATTGCAGTAGGTGTATGATGTAACTTTTAGAAAAGACGTGACCATCTCTTAAAAATATATATTTATTTTTTTGAGGGCGAGAGAATGCTTAATGGTTAAAGGTGATTGCTTGAAACCTGAATGGCTTGGGTTCTATTTCCCAGTACCCACATAAAACCAGATGCACAAATTTGTGCATGCAGCTGCAGTTTGTTTATAGGGGCAAGAGGACCTAGCACCTTGCAAATCAATGAATAAAAGTCATTTAATTTAATTTATTTATTTATTTATTTATTTATTTATTTATTTTTTACAAAAAGCAAGACTGGGGATGTCAGGAATTCATACATGCTTTCAGCATGGTATAGCAAAATGTGGCTTGATATGAGTTCCAGTCAAGAGGTGATAAGAGGCCACTGATGTCATGTAAATGCAGCCTAAGGTGCAGTACAGAACGGGGGATATTGGGGATGCCAGAATCATGCAAGAGCTGACCCAAGAGAATGTGTGCTGCAGGCAGTAGAGACAGTGTTGGAGGTGCCAGAGCCCTTTGAAGCCCACATGATTCCATCATATATCCTGTACAGGGGCCATGGAGCTAAAGGATGTGTTGTTTACTCTGGTAGGTTTGGTCTTGCTTTAATTCGATCTTTTCTTGCAATACCCACATTCCTCAGTGTTGGGATGGAAACTTTTACTCTGTGCATGGTTATTGGAGGGGGCAAAGTCATTCTGTGATGCTATAATGCTCACAACTAAGTAATTAACTCTTAGAAAAGATTCTGCACTTACACAGTATTGGAACTGGTAAAGACTATTGGGATTTTTTAAAGTTGTACTGAATGTTTTGCGTTTTGAAATGGCCATGTACCTATGGGGAGAAGAGGTGGAAGGTTCTGGCTTTCATGTGGAATATTTATTTGGGTACCAATTTGAAAAGGGGTAGAGTTTTGACAATAAATATTATCAACTTGTCAGGATTTGGAATCACCATGGAAACAAATCTCTGGACATGTCTGTAACCATGTTTCTAGGTTACTTGTGATAAGAGGACCCATCCTAATTGAACAGAATCTTGCCTTTGGCTAGAGGTCATAGACTGCTAAAAAGGTAGCTAGCTGCACACTGACATTCACCACTCTCTGCTTGCTGACGGAGGAGACATTCTAATCATTTGCCTCCTGACACCACACCTTCCAAGCTTAATGTATTGTACTCCTAGGGACTTTAGGATGAAATAACCCCTTCTTTCACTGACTGTTTACTGTCATATATTTTTTCACTGCAGTAATAAAAGTAAACAATACAAATGTCAATAACATTAGACAAAATTAAAGTCAGGCACCAAAGGAGTGTATAACATATAATTCCATATTTTCGGGACTTGATGTGTGTTCACTGGAATCACATGTTTCATGTTCTAAAATGAGGGAGAAATGTATGTGAATGGAAATTTATGTTAAGAAAATATCCCGACTATGTCAACCATCTACCATTTTATTTTAATATTCAAATGAGGTGATTTTAATTAGAAAAAATAAATTTAATCTATTCAGTGTATATGAGTTGTAGTAATGGTGGAAAAGAGAAAATTTGGGTACTCTGTATAAGTCTATATAAGTGCACATACAATGAGACAAATAAAAAATAGAAAAAAATTGAAACATAGTACAGGTATGTATTAATTTTCTGTTGCCATACTAATAAAGTGCCATATACTTAGTAACTTAAACAACACATATTTGTTTTTCCCCATTTGTACGATTCTGGAACCCAAAACTTAGCTTAGTTATCTATTTTAACACTTAATAACTGAAATCAGGCGTATCCAAGTTGTATTGTCTCTGAGATCCCCTCCTGCGTTCCCTCAGTTTGTTGATTGAATGCTTTACCTTGTAGTTATAGAAAATATAGCTGCTTGTTTCTTTAAAAGTATTTATGTAAAAAGAGAAAGTATTAACATCTGGGAGAGAAAGGACAAGAGAGAAAATTTTGCTTTCCAGATAGACTCCTAAATTCCCAAAGTCTGCTCTAGGCGTGTAAATGAAGGCACATGCACCCACCACCTTTATTTTATCATGTCACTGTGTTTAGAACCACACTCCAGTGTCTCTCCAAACCCGACAAGGCTCAGTCCTCCTGTGGAGATTTGAAATTAGTGATATTTCCTTCACACAAAATTCTGCACAGTTGAAACCATCATAATAAACACAGAAACAGAAACTGAAAACAGAGTGTGGAGTGTTTTTACATGCCACTTTACTAAAATATTAATATTCATCTGAAACACACACATACCCATGGACACACTTGAAGGGCTTTTCTTTAACATGGACGCAGCTTGTGAAAATGTTTCCATTATAATCATTTCAAGCTTTTGCTGAGTTGGCTGAATCTTACACATTGCTGCAAGGCCAACTATTGTTTTGGTTTCCCTGCTGTAAATTGTGCTTATTTTTATGTATAATGTATGAAGAAGCACAAATGTACATTGTAGCTTTTAGATTATGAACTAAATCAAATGTATTTCCAATATAAATAATGAAAGAAGAAACACGATTTGCAAGCCAGCCAGACACACAGATATAATTTGCAGAGGCACTTCTGAAAATAGACTATGTAACCAGGCTTGTGGACACTTGCTTGCTGTGAGAATTCACCACAGAGATTTTCAGGTGATAGGCATTATTTGATGTAGAAGCTAACTTTGATCGCTCATTTTTCTTAATTCACACTAACATATCATTGATGGAAAGACAAATTGTCTGGAAAAGCTAAAAAGAGTGTGAAAAACTTTTTCAAAAATATTAAACTCTCAATAACCAAATTATAAATGTAAGAAACTATTAGAAAATACCTCTGGGGTAGGACATTTATTTGAAACTGTGTGAAGTCAAAGTGACATTGGCTGTAACATTTTGCTGGAAAATGACAGGAACAAATGGCTCAAATTGGAAATGATTTTTGTATAACTTCCTTCAACTGAATATTGTAGTGATCTTGAAATGCATCCAATGGTGAGGAAGACATTCAAAGGCATTATTTCTCAGCACAGTAGTTTGATTGGGTAAGATGGGCAGCAGCAGTTTAAGTGACTATTTGGACTGCCTGCCACATCTGCTAAGTGACAGTCTTTGACCCTCTCTTTGCTGTTATTTGCCAGAAATATAGAAAATATATTTAATAGTCTTTCTCAAAGCAAGCTTTGGTGGTCTTTTAAATGAACTGCACATGGGGCAGTTGTATTTGAGAAAAGACCCAGGATAATAGCCAAATTAATAATTTTACAGGATGAATTCACCACTATCCAGCCAATATTTTGAGAATAAAAAATATATATGTGGGGCTGGAGAGAAGGCTTAGCGGTTAAGCGCTTGCCTGTGAAGCCTAAGGACCCCGGTTCGAGGCTCGGTTCCCCAGGTCCCACGTTAGCCAGATGCACAAGGGGGCGCACGCGTCTGGAGTTCGTTTGCAGAGGCTGGAAGCCCTGGCGCGCCCATTCTCTCTCTCCCTCTATCTGTCTTTCTCTCTATGTCTGTCGCTCTCAAATAAATAAATAAAAATTTAAAAAATATATATGTGTGCACTCATGTGTCTATGTACATATAAATATATTTGTTATTTTCTTATTGCATGTACTGAAATTATTCACTAAATATTTAAATGCTGATTATGTTGGCATTTTAATTTGTACAAATTGCTCAATTTTTTATCATCATTTAGTGCTTAATTCTATAACAAACCTTACCACAATCATTTATTTCCTATTTAAGTATTTTTATTTCAGTTACAATTCAAGTTTTAATATCAGGCACACATATCCTTCATTTCAACTGTATATAATTTAATTATATGTTTTTTTTTGTTATTTACATGTGGCTATACTTTTATCTTCTAAGGTTACAAATCTTTATAGTAAGTCCTATATATCTGCTTTATCTAATATTATCACATAGTTTTTCAATTACTATGATTTGATAATTTTGGAGAAGTATCTTTGACTTTATGAAAAAATTTGGTAATGGGAAAAAACATACAGGATATTACAAAGCTTTCATCAATAAATGAAGATTTAGATTTGATGTGATTGTGGTGTAAATCCATTGTACATTCTTTTAACAGTATGCTATTTATTTATTAGAAAGAGAGAGAGAGAAAGAGAGAAAGTGAGAGCGAGAGAAAGGCACAGCTGGGTTCTCAGCCACTGGCAAACAAATTCCAGACATACACGTGCATCTGGCTTATGTGGGTCCTGGAATATTGAACGTTGGTCCTTTGGCTTTGTAGGCAAATGCCGTAACTGATAAGTCATCTCTCCAACCCCATTTTACATTCCTGTCATTGTATAATTTGTTTCTGATTGCACCACTTTAATCTCACATAACCAGAATGACCATTCATTTTATTCTTTTTTTTCATGTATTTGTTTACAAATTGTTATATTTGTTTCATCATAAGTTGCACATAATGTCATATTTAAATTGATATCATTTATGTGTAGAAATGAACTTCAATCAACTTGGTCATGACTATTAGATTTATGATGTATGACAGTATCCTCAAAACAAAGCTTATATTGAAGGGCATGGTGGCCCAGGCCTGTAATCCCAGCACTCTGGAGGGAGAGGTAGGAGGATCACTGTAAATTCAAGGCCACTGTGAGACTACATAGTGAGTTTCAGGTCAGCCTGGACTAGAGTGAGATCCTACCTCGAAAAACAAAAACAAAAGCAAAAAGAAAAAAAAAAGAAAAGAAAAGAAAGCTTTTAAAGGGAGCCATTAGTTGAACCTCGCTATCTCAAAATTATGTAACTTTCCCCTTTTTTCCCCCCTTTCTTTCTCTTTTTTGGACTGGCTACAATCCTGGGCATGCTTGCCCTTGCATTCTGTGATTTTCCAATCTTTTTCTCAAAAAAGTTCCTTTGATTTAATGAAAAAAAGAGGTTTATATATTTTTTCACTATAGAATTTTATAATATTCCACAATTCTGAATGAAATGACAGTCTCTTGATTATCTTTTGTTCTTTCTGTCCATATTGCCATGCAGTTTCTGGAGATCATCGTCAGGATCTCATGTTTGCATGACAAACATTTTACCAACTGAACTATCTCTGTATACTTTAATTTGCTTTCTAATTCTTCTCAGATTCATTGTCTCTTTAAATCACATTGTTTAATTTCCACATATTCATGTTTCTTAACTTTATCTTCAGTTTATTTTTGATTTCCTACAAATAGGATCTGAAAATTTGAAGTGAATTTAGCACTCTTAAATTTAAGATTTGTGCTATGTAACCTTTCATGGAAAGTGCTCTGAGTATGTTTAAGGAAAATAAATACGTGTCTGGTGCTCTTGGCTAGAATATTCAGTGTGTGTCTGTGGTAACCATTTAATCTAAAGTCAATTCATGTTTCCAGGTAGATATTTTTGTCTAAATAGACTCTATTAATGAAAATAGGATATTGAGACTCCCTACCACTATAATACTGGAAGCTTCTAATTCCATTAAATCAGATGTTTCCTGCTTTGTGAGCTTAGAGAATCTCATGTTTGGGATATATATACAAACACACACACACACAAACATACGTATATATGAATTTCTTGGTGAATTAGTTTTGTTTTTTTCATTTTATAAAGACTGTCCCTGGCTCTTCCATACATTATTTAAATAACAATATATCGTGTCATATGTAAATGTTTTCACCAGTTTTTTTTTTTCACTTCCATTTGCATGGCATATCTTTATATCCTTTTATTTCCAGTGTGTATTTCTTTTGAAACCACCATGAGGTTAGATATTGTTTATTTATTTATTTATTTATTTTGCTTGTTTTAAATTCTTCACTTCTTTTTTTTTTTTGAAATGATATTGTTTAATGAAGAATGAAAAAAACTTTTATGACATGATTAGAAAACATGACAGGAATTGCTGAGTATCTTCGTGATGTTTGCCAGCATATGAGACTCAAACAGCCAATTTCATTGTCCCATGAGGAGCTTACTCTCTGATGTGTCATCTGTGCAGTCATCAATAAATTCTTGCAATCATGCTGACATGAATTATAGAAGTTCTGCAGCAACATGGGAAATGTGAGTTGACCCTAACATGTTTTAAAGTATTATGTTATAGTAACAATGTTGTCAACATGTACTTATCATGGCAATTACTGTCATAGTGTCAATTTTATCATATGTTTTCAATTATACAAATAATTTCTTCTGCAAAATTACTCTAGCATTTCTGTAAACTTTAGATTCTAAACACTAATATTTTACTGCCTTGTTTACATTGATAAGTAAATCACAAAGTATGACTATCACTATAAAAGATTTTTATTATAGCAATATTATATGTAGTACAATGAATAAATTATGTCCATGTTAAAAAAATAAAATAAATATTTAGTAGCATATTTTGGGGGGTCAGGAAATAGGTTAGTGTGAGTGATATATGTTAACAACAGAGACTTGAGATCTTGTTCAAAGGAGTCCACAACTAAAAATTTTCCTACAGGATAATTGAATAATTTGTGGTATGTGCAATTGCTGATGTATAAGAACTTGCCACTGCCATTTTGTAATATTTTTTTCTGCTTTATGGCTCTTTCATCCTACATTGCTGTCCTTTCTTAGTGGTTTATGGCATTTTTAGTTGTCATGCTTTGAAACATTTTAATTTTCACATTATTGCAAATGTTGTAGGTACTTTTATGTGTGACCATGCCAACCCTTTTATAAAACATCTTATTTGCATTAAAAACTCCTTAAACTGATAATAACTTAATTTTCATTCATCACAAAACTATAAATTTGCTTTCCCCCGTATTTTATGTTTTTGATGTAAAAAAAATACATTTTTAACGTTCATCTTTTTAAAATTAATTGTAGGTCAGTTACTTTTAATAGTTTGTCTCATAGAGATAAAAATGTATTAGGAACTTTCAGAGTATTAGAGATTTGTGACTATATCTAGGTATTAATTATATGATTGAATAAAATTTTTAGGAATTTTCACAGTTAACAGGTAGTTTTTCACTTTGACTTAACAGAAATCCTATATTATTCTGGTAAGCCATGTAAAATGGTGATGAATTTCCTCAATATTTATGTATCTGTGAATCTTCATTTCTCCTCATTTCTGAACAATAGCTTTTCAAGTAATATATTTTTATGCATTTTAATGTATTTTCTCTCTCTCCTGACCTGTATAATTTCTACTGAGAAATCAAATAAACAGCATAGAATGTCTGTTTTAAATGAGTATAGTCCTTTAGTCTTGCTACTTTTGATATATTTTTCATTTCTTTCAATTTTGATAATTTGATAGATGTGCCCTGAAGACCATTTCTATACCTTGAATTTAATTGTTAAACTTTGATCTCATTGTTTTTGGTAACAGTTATTTTCTTCTAAATTTTCAGTGACTAATTCTATAATATACTTTCAATACATTGCCTTCATCTGGTCCTCTTAATATGTGGCAGTGAATAAATATCATCTTGTCAAACATCTTACTTTACTTACAAATTATTTTCCAAATTCTATTTAATTATCTTCATGTTCTTAGGGTTCCTTAAACTTCTTTAAGAATAATCCAAATTATTTTGGTATCTCATAGCAAGTCTGATTTATAGTTGTTTTATAACTGTTAAGTGGTGTCATATTCCCTTAATTTTCATTCATTGTCATGCCTTTATGCTGCTTTTGCACACGTGAAAAGACATTTCTCTTCTGGTCCTTGAAGGTGGTCATTAGTATTGTAAACTATCTTTTTCTCAAGATTTTGCCTCAGCCAGGCAGTTCTTGATATGGAATATGTGAACATCCTGTAAAAGCTTTGGAGAGACTGGATCACTTCCTGTCTTCTAAGACAGGATGAGACCCTTTCTCGTTCTTGTAGTCAATTAAAAGCAGTGTCTGGGGTATGACATCAAACAGAAGTAGCTGAGGGGAACCACTGTGCTTTCCTTTGGTGTATATTACAGTTTAGAATCTGCAGTTGAGCAGAGCTGTGTGCACCAATGTTCTATAGGGCTACGGACTCTTGAGATAGGCAGAGTGAGGGGCTGCGCTTTACACTAAGTTGCCTCTCACTTTAGTGGTAGATTTAATTTGAACTTTATATAAATGGCTGCATAGCAGCTGGGGTTGAGTGGGAATAATGTGTTTTCATGAATAATTAATGCCCACCTCATTTCTGCCAGTCTAGTGAACTCTCCCAGAAAACTCTGGGGCTTAGTTTTCTTACCTCTTGGAAACGTGGGCAGAGTCTGAACAGATACTCCCTGATCTGAACCCAGGGAAGAATTTTCCAGGACCACCATCACTGTATCAAGAAGTCTCCTCTAATGACTTAAGCATTTTATTTTTGAGGATTTGATTCTGGAGGTGAGACGTCACTGTATGCCTCAGGGATAGTGTCCCATTACACTGTAGGCAGAATAGTGCCAAAACCCCACACTTAGGAGGCCTGGTTATTACTATTTTTTTTTTAACCTATATCAGGCACTTCGTTCCTATCTCCTTCCAATGTATCTCTTGTGATCTGACAGGAATGACAGTTTTTTTTAATCTATGCTGTTGATTTGAGATTTTTTTTTATTTGATTTATAAGTTTTCTTTTCATCAAATACAGGCAGTTTGGTACTATTGTTTAGGCTCTTCTATGATCTACCCCCTCCCATTAGACCCTCCTTGTTGATGTAAATGGGTCATGCACTGTGGGGTTAGTCCCCAGTTATTGGTAAGCTAAATGTCTCTGCAAATCATGTCCCAACAAGTGACTCTGACATTCTTTCCGCCCCCTCTTCCGCAAAATTTCCCTGAGCCATGTTGGGTTCATTTTAGGGCCTACACCTATCAATCTGTCTATCAAAAAAGTAAGTGTTATTTCAATTTTCTTGGTGCTAACTTACATTCCGTTGGAGAATCTGCTTCTCTTTTTCAGATAGATGCAGATCCTGTGGAGAGAGCTGCCCCAACATACCTCAAAAGGGGCCCAACTGAAACTAAGGACAATTGGTGAAACAAGCAAGGGTGATGTTTTCCTGTGAACCGGACACCAGCACAAAGGGGAAGGAGATCAACGCAGAGAAAAATCAACTCCTACCAAATCAGAGAGCCAGAGCCTCAGAGGCCCCCAACATCTCAGCACTGAAGCAGGAATGACACTTCTTATGAAGGGCTCCAGAATCATGAGAAGCTGAGCATCTGCCTCCAACTCATACTTTTCCATATATATATATATATATATATATATACATACATGAGGGTGTTGCCAGAGATGATTGACTAAGGGGGAAAGACCTCCCTTTCAAAGTGGCCACCTTCCAGTGGGCAGAGGTGATAAAGAAAGATTGGGGAAAGGCAAGCAATATGTTTCTGCTGCCTTCACTTCTTTCTGAGAGAGTGGGGCTCTTTCTGCTGTCATCCTCAGACCACATTGTATTCTAGCTATGCCAGTCTTCCAGTCCTGATTTTCCTTGTCAGACACTTGTCTACTAATGTATCATGATTTTTCCTCTAAACTTAGAAAAGATAATCATTGTTAAATTAATTGTCCCAAATCAGAATTTTCTAGGAAAACTTTTTTTTTTGTTTTCTTTTTTTTAAGAAAAACTTTTATTTAAATATATTTACTTCAACTTGTCTTCTTTTTTATAATAATACCATTACTGAAAAACTACTTTTAAATGTCTGACAATATGAATTACTATTATAATTGTCATACCACAAAGCTTTTTTTTTTTTAATTTTATGACAACATCAAATACCCATAAGGCATTTCCAAGTCACTCTTGGGGAAAAGTGGGCATAAAAACTCACTGATTAATAACTTTTTATGCTGAGTTGAAAGAAGATATTTATTCATTTATTGGTGATTATGGTTGAAAATAAATTATATGTATCTTTTTATAAGTGGTATAATAAATTGAATGATGAGACTTTAATCTAACAGTGTGTATCTTTTGGAGAAAATAGAATATTAAATTTATATTACCAAGTAAATAGAAAAACAAAGTTGGAGATAAATGCAAGCAGTATAAGAATTGTGTGAGAATTTTATGACTACAATAAAGTATGACAAGCATCTTGACTTAAGTGGATATTTAATATGTGAAGTTATATGTAAATTTAGCATTAACCATACAAGAATTATCCCTGCATAGGCTGAAGAGGGACTCAGTGGTTAAGGTGCTTGCCTGAGAAGCCTAAGTAACGAGGTTCAATACCACAGTACCCACATAAGCCAGATACACAAGTTGGTGTATGCATCTGGTGTTCATTTACAGTGGTGGGTAGTCTTGGCATGCCCAGTCTCTCTCTCTCTTATCTATCTATTATCTATCTATCTATCTGTCTACACATGACTCTCTTTCTCTCTCAAATAAAATAAAATAGTTTTTAAAAAGAATTATCTTTACATATAAAATAAGCAAACTAAAATATTATTTTTATATTATGTTCTTTATGTTGTGTTAGTTTACTATAGTCATTTGACTTGTCATATGTGGTGTTTTGATTCAGGTGTCACACATAAACTTAGGTATTCTGAATGCTAGTCTCCCCAGCTGATAGCAATTGGAAATTGAAGCCTCCTGGAGGTGGTGTATTGCTTAGGGCAGGCTTAAGGGTGTTATAGCCAATTTCTCCATGCCAATGTTTGGAACATTCTCCTGTTGCTATTGTCCACCTTATGTTGGCCAAGGGGTGATGTCCACCCTCTGCTCATGCCATCATTTTTCCTTGCCATTGTGGAGCTTCCTCTCAAGTCTGTGAGCCAAAAAATAACCCTCCCCCCACCCAAAGCTGCTCTTGGTCAGGTAATTTCTGCCAGCAGTGTGAACCTGACTGCAACATCATATGACAGGATAATAGACCTGATCCAATATCATTTCAAGTAATAAGAATAAAGATGAGAAGACTTAGTAAGCAAATCATAACTCCTTAAATAGGCAGAAAAAGAAGTTTCAGAAAACTTAGTTACCATGGAATCAGCTTGATTTATTCAATACTCTGGAATGCAAAACAGAACAGAAACACACACACACACACACACACACACACACACTAACATCTTCAGTCAGTGGCATAGAACAAGATTTTACTGAAAATGGGAATTTTAAAAACAGAAACTTCTTGAAATCTTGCATCAATTAAAAAGTAAATATAAGAATAAATATTGATAAGGTCAAGAGTAGACATACGTGGTGGGCCTTGCTTGTAACCTCAGCATCCATGAGGTACACGAAGGAGGATCATTGTATTTTCAAAGCCATCCTGGTGTACATAGTGAGTTCCAGTCAAGCTATGGCTACATAGTGAGACTCTGTTTCAAAACAAACAAACATATAAAATACAACATAAAAGATGAAGGAAAATAGAAATTCCGATATTTCAGTTTCATCACTTAAAATATAATAGGAGGCAACATGCAAACAAACAAGATTTACGGAGAAGAGTTTGCTCTAGGTACCAATATTGCAAGAGCCATCCAGATTCATGCCAGTACCCAAATTTTGGGGACATATCTCTGAACGCAAAATGTACCAGAGGTACTTGTTTTTTTATGACACTAGAAGTAGTTTCTTTCAAAGGGAAGGTAAAACCCTCACTTTGTATCTTTAATACTTTTCTAAATGATGAGTTCAAGTAAGACATTTCACCTACTGAACCATTAAGAAAAACCCTCTACAGTGATAATTACTATCTCACCAGATGCTGAGCAATATATTCTATGTTTTCTTTATCGCCCACCTCCATCTCGAGTGATATGTGCAGCTCTCGGTACTTTATATTGCTATTACTCTCATCCCTTGGCATGGCTGACATGAACTTGAGGCAGAGAGA
This sequence comes from Jaculus jaculus, assembly GCF_020740685.1. NCBI lineage: Eukaryota > Metazoa > Chordata > Mammalia > Rodentia > Dipodidae > Jaculus > Jaculus jaculus. Next base: position 27,787,413 of record NC_059104.1, read on the forward strand.
GAGAGCTCATATGTTTATCCTAGTAGGGCACAGCAGATCACCCTGTTCTCTGAGAGCAGTGAAATGACATGGTAGGAAGCTATGATATAATTCACACAATGACTCTATTAAGCTGTTATCCTCATTTGAAATAAAGTTGTACAAAATAACTTTAGTAATTTTACTTTAAAAGTCTTAAGCAGTCTTCTCTAGATTGTGTGACATGTGAATATCATATTTGATATTCCCTTTGATCCTGGCTGACTCAATCTCAGGGCTTCAAGGGCTATCACACTATCAGTTCAAGCCAGAAAGTCTTCTGAAGCCTGTGTATCCTCTTCCACCTTCATGTAGTTGCATATATTCACACTTATGTAACTCCTTTCCCTGAGAGTACTTACAAACATTACTTAATAAAATGAAATGGGAAAAGGGCATAGACTTTACATTCAAAGAAACTACTTAACTTTCCTAATAAATAAGGGTTATTGCAAAACACTTGTGTGCAATAGGGTGATTTCCTCCAAATTCTTTCAGATCCTACATCATTTTAATGAATGTGACTATTTATAGGGAAGTCACCTGAATGAAACGCATAGAATAGCACACCAAGCTATTTTATGGAAAGTAATCTATTACATTGATAGAGATGACCCAGAACAGTGTTATGAGACCAAGTCCCTGCTGAGTATACTCAGTCACCATCCATTATCCCCATGACCTCTGAAACTTCACTGTGTGCCAGTTAATCCTCCCACTGTGATAGAAACACTGATGTTTCCAGTTTTAGGATCACTGGATATGCTCCTTCCAAATTAGCACATGTGTTTGTGGATTTTCCTTTGTGTAAAATAGTGTCTTTTAAAAGTTTTTTTTTTTTCCTTTGTGTCTGCCTTTTCTTGCTTCTATATAACAAGATTTGCTTCATTTTCTAAATATCTCCAAATTAATTTAGTTATCATTCCCCAACATGGTGCATACCTACCATGCCAGCATTCGTGAAAGCAAGGCAAAAGATTAATAAGAGTTCTATGTGTACTAGGAACAGAGAAAGAGAGAGGGAAAGAAAGAAATCAACAAAGACTAAGAGAAGAAAAAGCAAGGGCCAGACTATAGCTGATATTGCTGTGATATTGAAACAAACTCTGGTGAACAGACCTAAGGGAAGCCATGTTTGTTTATTTGTTTGTTTGTTTTGTTTTTCAAGGTAGGGTCTCACTTTGGCCCAGGCTGACCTGAAATTTACTATGTAGTCTCAGGGTGGCCTTGAACTCATGGTGATCCTCCTACCTCTGCCTCCTGAGTGCTGGGATTAAATTCATGCACCACTGTCACCTGCCCACTTTCTACTTTTATAAATTGTGCTTGCTTGCTCTTGCAAATGATAATTGGGAAAGGGTGACTGAAGAATGAGGGTAGGTCATTATGAAGCAATGTGGTTTTTACCTTTAAAAACTCAGTATAAAATCAGGACAGGACTACTCTCCTCCTTGCTGTGAGTATAAAGACACTGGCCTGCTTAATAAAGACTCTCCTTTTTAATTTTTATTTGGGTGTTATGTTCATTTCTAGTCTGGGACTCACTATATTTGGAGGCCCCAGGGGGACATTATATTCTTCTTGCTAACTGACCCCTGAATCTGATCTCAGAGTCTTGATTTCTTGGGACTGTACTCTGACTGCGGGTGGGCACCCCTAGGAGGCAGTTGCTGAGAGATGTTTCTCAGCCCCAGGTACATTCTCCAGGCAGGAAAGTCACAGTCAGATACTATGAGGGGAGAGTCATCTGGTCTAAAACCCTCCAGATATGAGGGGGATTCAGTGGAAGACTGGATGCAGCACTACTTCTCACATCCTAGGCAGTGGTCAGCCCTCACGTCATGACCCCTGGTCTCTCTGTTTCAAGTCTGTGTGGCCTCATGTCCTTGTCTTTCTGTTTAGTGTTTATTTTGTCCTTTTGTTGCATCTCCTAGAAAAACAGCTGCAGAATCTGAAAACTCAACCATAAGAGCGACAAGCTTCACATGTAGCACATCTAACCCCCTACCATTTGTTCTTACTAATGTCTCCTGCCTTCAACAGTGGGCGTCCGACTTATGTGCCACGTGAGATGCCTTTTCTTTGAGGAAGTTCTGTGAATTACACTGACTATCCTTTGCCGTGGGATGGCCACCAGAGGAGAGCTTCGACCTCCCAACCGTCAAAGCAGCCGTCCTTGTGCAAGCTGGATACCCTGACTACCCCAGAGGAAACTGGAAATTTAGAAAATGAAAATTGTAATTGAGATTAGTCATATTTTGGTTTGGAAAAAATCCTCAGTGTGTGAGGTCTGAAATTATACTCAATGTAATTTCAAGGGCTTTTTTTTTTTTTTTTTTTGTCTCCAGAGTTCTAAATAGAATAGGAATTTAAAATGGCAATGCACAGTTTCTGAATGAGTGAATGAATGGATGTGTGAGGGGAGATGGTTGTCTGGAGTGCGTATGAAAAGTGCACTTGAAATGAATGTTGCATGTATGAGTATGTATGTGGCCACAGCCCTAAGGTTTCAGAATGACTTCTGTTCTGAGCAGTGCCTTTTCACTGTGGGGGATGTCCTCACACTGTCCTCGACTGCATGGCAAACTTTTACTGTTGAGTGTTCCCCGGAAGAAACACTGAAAGTAATTAAGATCATAGTCAAGGAAAAAATGTTAAAAAAAAAAAAATCTACTCTTAAAGAATTGTTAAAATGACAGGATCAGAAAGTTGCCTTGTAGCCTTGAGGGAAGTCAAAAACTCTCCCTAGAATTTAGGAAGAAAAAAAGAGAGTGCATTATGTTGTCCTGTTTTTCCCAGGGGCAAGAAGTAGATCAGGAATAGTTAAGGTAGAGGCCAGTCCCAGGCAGATGCACCTGCAATGTGTCATTTAGTGCTTTCCCCTTAAGGGTTTGATCTTCAGATAGCCAGGTGGCCCTGGGAGTAAGAGGAGAACCCAATATACAAGTCTTGTTGTTGGACAGAGAGATAGAACACGGATCTCTCTGGGATTTATGCTGCCCCAGGAGAATCCCCTGATGGCTCTTCTTTCTTAGCTTCCCTGCCGTTGCAAAGCCAGGGGAGCTGCAGACACAGGGAATCTCAGGATCCTGACACCAGCATGATGATGAATGAGTCCAAAGTTGCTGTGAACAGAGGTGTATTTGTTATAAGAAATTTGTGGGCTTGAGAGATGGCTTAGCAATTAAGAGTTTGCCTGTGAAGTCTAAGGACCCTGGTTCAAGGGCAATTCTCCAGGACCCACATTAGCTAGATGCACAAGTGGGCACAAGTGTCTGGAGTTCATTTGCAGTAGCTGCAGGCCCTGGCACGCCCGTTTTCTCTCCCTCTCTCTCTCTCTCTCTTTCTCTCTGTATTCTCAAATAAATAAATAAAAATAAACAAAAATAAAAAGAAAGAAATTTGTAACCGTTTTTAAGTTTATTTTACGTTTGTATGCATCTATGGAAGTACTAACAGACAGCAGTTACAAGACTTACGTTTAAATTTAGAAGTAATTGATACTGAGTTTGTTAGAATATTTCTAAAATTTCTTTTAATGTTCAAATCTGCTTTCATATTTGAAAAACAATGTGTTTTAGGAAGGTTATACAAAAAAGAAGTTCGAACATCAACAAATAATAAAATCTCTATATATAGTCTGGGTAAATAGTATAAGTCACGTCTGGTCTACTCTTTTATAAAAAGGTTATTTCAAAAGGCGTTTTGAGGACAAAAAAAAAAAAAAAACAAAAACCTTAAGTGGTCATATTAAAAGTCTTATGGTGGGCTGGAGAGATGGCTTAGCGGTTAAGCGCTTGCCTGTGAAGCCTAAGGACCCCGGTTCAAGGCTCGGTTCCCCAGGTCCCACGTTAGCCAGATGCACAAGGGGGCGCACGCGTCTGGAGTTCGTTTGCAGAGGCTGGGAGCCCTGGCGCGCCCATTCTCTCTCTCTCCCTCTCTCTGTCTTTCTCTCTGTGTCTATCGCTCTCAAATAAATAAATAAAAATTTAAAAAAAAAAGTCTTATGGTAACAACAATGAAGGTTTTGTTGGTAGTTATGAGATGAACTGACAATTAGCCTAGGGTTTACATCAGACTAACAAATTATGGCTGTGGCTGGTAGCAGATTGCTATGGTGTTCAGGTTATAAACTTAAAATTTACCTTACTGATGTTAATTTGGTCATCATAAAGGTTGTGAAAGACTGACTTTTGAGTATTCAACCAAGTTTGCTATGTTCCTCTATTTGTTAATCTTTTAACTAAATGTTAAGGTTAAAATGGGCTCATTAATATTTAACTCTCTCATAAGATTACCATATCTAAGACTCAGCCTCAAAAAAAAAAAAAATCTCACATAGGAATTATGTACTCTCTTTTCCTATTTTATAAGGTAAAGAGACCACATTTGGAGATACCAAACAGCATTTATCTGTCATGTACTTAGAAACTATTTACGTCATGGTGAACAGTAAAAGAAAATTCTAAAGAAAGTTATGTTTATTTAAGATGTAATTCCTGTAATTCCTCCAACAGTCTGTCTTAATATTTTAGATTTAACTGATTTCATTACTGAACAAGTTTACTAAAGTGCCACAGACAGAATTATAGAGTTGGTTAAGGTTTGAGTAGTCATAGATTATGTCATGAAATTTTGTGTATGTTTGGGTTCACTATAGTTCTATAAATTTGATTTGATGGAAATTGAAAATATTTCTTTCTGGCTCAGCAGTTAAAGGTGTTTGTTTGAAAAGCCAGATGTACACAGTGGAACGTGCATTTGACGATGGTTTGCAGTGGCCAGTGTTCATGGCTTGCCCGTTCCCTCTTTTGTTCATGAGACTTGTCTCCTTTTTCATTAGAACATGGCAGTTTAGTCTAGTTCCTCTATTCTTTGCATATGTTAGATATAGATGAATTAATTTCAGAAACTCACTTATGGATTGGGTTGACATTTTATTTAGCTTTTAAAAGTGCTAAATCTCCTCACAAAGATATATATATATATATATGAAAATATTGTATGAAGGTATCCTAATTTTGATGAGCTTTAAAAATTGTTAAGATTTTCACTTCTTAATATTCAAACCAAAAATGTTACCACATAATATAGCTTTCTTGTTTATTCTGTTAGCAGATTTCTTTTTCACAATTTACTCACTGGAGCCTCATGTGCCTTATATATGTGAACTTTGCTTTTCATTAATATTAGATTTATCCAGATATCAGAATATTGTAATTTGTTTTCTACAAAGTCCATGATGTTTGGCTATCCATAAGCAAAACTATTCAGTTGAATTACTCAGTAGTAATAAAATACAAAAGAAAATAAAACCTTTTTGATCTTATGTTTTATTTGCTTACATTATTTTTGGCTAGCCAGATCATTGAAAAAAAACTTGAAAATTATCTAAAGTTTTTCTTAGTGTGTTTTTTTTTTCTCTTGAAAAAAATTAAAGGCTAGGGTAATTTTTATTTATTTACTTTTTTTTGAGGTAGGGGGTCTCCATGTAGCCCAGGCTGACATGGAACTCACTCTGTAGTCCCAGGCTGGCCTCAAAATCAGAATGATCCTACCTCTGCCTTCCAAGTTCTGAGATTAAAAGCATATACCACCACACTTGGCTAAAACTCTGTAATTTTATGATGGTTCTTTTCTTGTTCATGTTGGTTTTGCTAAATGGTTATCACTGAGGTTATAACGTACGTCTTATGAAAAGTGACTTAGTCATCATGATTTTGTTTGTAGGAAAACTGAGAAAACTCCCCATGTCTTAGGGAAATCCACTGTATACAAACAATGTTAACATAATTTGTCTAAGACTTATATAATCTAATAGTCATAAATAGTTCTTTATGTTAAGCTATAAATTTGCTTAAACATCCTCCATGTAGACCAGCTAACAGAAATCTGAAAAAAGCCACACTGTATGCAGTTCAATGGGAGAGAGAGGAACCACCAGTGAAGATACTTAACAGTGGACACTGCAAACCTTATATTTGGCCAGCCAGGGCAAATGAGCCAATGAGTGCAATAGTGGCACATCTGTTATGGGGGAAACCACCTGCCCTATAATTTGACTAGAGGCCTGCTCCATGGGAGGGAATATATCCCTGATACTGAAAACCTACAACAGGGGTATCATAAGCCCTAGGAGTATAACATCTGCTTCTGTCTGGCTACAAATATATACTATGCTCACCAAACTGCCCAGTAAGCACTTCTCTTAATATTCATACCCACTTATTAATGCTACTCTCACTTTTGGTAGAGAATATTCTCTTTTAAGATAGCAGTGGGGCTGGAGAAATGGCTTAGCAGTTAAGTGCTTGCCTGTGAACCCTAAGGACCCTGGTTTGAGGCTCGATTCCCCAGGACCCACGTTAGCCAGGTGCACAAGGGGGCACATGCATCTGGAGTTTTGCAGTGGCTGGAGGCCCTGGAGTGCCCATTCTCTTTCTCTTTGCTTCTTTCTCTCTCTGTCTGTCACTATCAAATAAATATATAAAAATAAACAAAAAAATTGAAAAAAAAAAAAAAGATAGCAGTGACCTTGGGATGGCTCAGAAGGAACCATGGTGCTTAAAAGAAGTGACAGAGGAGTGCTCAGCACTGAAATATCTCAATCACACCTTCCAAGGCTCAGGTCCATTATAGAAAATGTGGCAGAAAGAATGTAAGAGCCAAGGGAAGGGTAGGACTTGATACAATGTGCTCTTCCAGACACAAAATGGCCTGGATATCCATGACCTCACAGTACCTGACACTATCTACACAAGAACATCATAATAAAAAGAAAAGATCATGACAATAAAATAAAAGAGAGACTGATTGAGAGCAGGAGGGCATGTGATGGAGAATAGAGTTTCAAAGGGGCAAGTGGTGGAAGGAAGGAAATTAACATGCAATATTGTTTATAATTATGGATGTTGTCAATAAAAAATATATTAAAGCCAGGCATGATGGCATACAGCTTTAATCCCAGCACTCAGGAGGCAGAGTTAGGAGGATTTCCATGAGTTCAAGGCCACCCTGATACTACATAGTGAGTTCCAGGTCAACCTGGGCCAGAGTGAGACCCTTGAAAAAACAATATATATATATATGTATTGGGTGTGTGTTTGTCAAAATGTCTCCAATGTATGTTGAAAATCAGGCTAGTTCAGTTCAACAATGACCATATCTGACTTTATTCTTAACCTATGTATAATCAGTCACAGTCAAAGTTTTGCTTAAGTAATTGTCTCATTTCTAGTATCTCAAGCTCATTGCTTATACATATATTGATACATAAGTCATGCTTCCTGCTCTAGAAAAATAATCTTAGGGCTGAGAGATGGTTTAGTGGCACATACCTGAGAAGCCTAAGGACCCAGGTTTGATTCTACAGGTCCCATGTAATCCAGATCAGATGTCAAATGCATCTGGAGTTTGTTGCAGTGGCTAAAGGCCCTGGTGTGCCCATTCTCCCTCTCCTCCCCCCCGTCTCTAATAAACAAATAAAAAGAAAATCTTTAAAAAAGACAAAAATAATCTTAAACTCTGTTCTTCTGCTTCCAGTTTTGGTGGCAGTTGGTACCTGCTTACAAACTAGCCAAAGTTGTTTTCAAACACAGATGCTAAGTTTTTTTTTTTACTGTCTTGTCTTTCCTGACACACAATTTCAACATTAAATCAATTGGCTTAACTTTATTTTAAAATAATTGTTAAAATACTGTTTTCAGTGCTACTAAAAAGTTCTGTCTATACTTATAACTGACAGATACCCCAAAGAAAGAATGTGCATGTTTTCTATGTTCCATATATAGCTTACACTGTCACCTAACAACTAAACTTAAATACTAATCAGAATGATTTTAATCTATGTGTTATTTTCTGACCAGATTTGCTTTGTTAACCAGATAAGTTCTGCAGCATTTTAACTAAATCTGTTTTTTAAATTATTTTATTTTTATTTACTTGTTTATTTGGCAGAGATAGAGGCAAAGAGAGAAAGAGAGAGAGGGAATGAATGGGTGTGCTAGGGCCTTCAGCCACTGCAAATAAACTCCAGATGTGTGTGCCCCCTTGTACATCTGGCTAACATTGGTCCTAGGAAGTTGAACCTGGGTCCTTTGGCTTTGCAAACAAATATGTTAACTGCTAAGCCATCCCTTCAACCCTAAAGCTGTTTGATAATCAGATATGTACAGCCTCTCTGAGTGATTAATAACCATATGTAGAAGCCAAAGTCAATTGGAAACATTGAAGATAAAAAGATAACCAATATTTTGGTTCTTGCTCCCAGGTCAGAAGTCCACAGAAGATGATGGGACACTTGACAACATCTAGCCTCTGGTTATTTACCTATTTCCTTGAATAGGGATGATATGGAGACCCAGAGATAATTTCCAAGTCAGTGTATCTGCAACAGGAGAATTACATTGGAGGAAAGTCAGCCCTCCAGGCTTCTCAAAAGAGGGAGGGGCACTTGGTCAGTACAACATTGACTTATCCTAGCAGATGACAATTCTGAGAGTCAAAATTTCTCACAGGTCCCTAAAAGTCTCCTACATCACCATTATTGACCTCCAAAATACATAGTTAATTTTGTCAGCCTGCATGGTCTTAATCACATAAGAAGAAAATATAAGTACAATATTAACATGATTCAGACTAATAGGCTTGCCTGTCTGGTGCTGGCTTATAGTACTAAGCACTGACATTAACTCATGCCTTCTGCCTCTGTCTGTCCCTGATTAGTCAGCTACTGCTGTCTTTAAATAAAAATAAGAAGAAATCCAAAAATTGTCTTCACTGGTTATGTTTACCTGACAGTTATTGATTTTCAATAGCCAAACCTCTCCTTGATTATATCTTATTAAAAGGGAGAAGTATCATTAAGACAGATCTCAGAGCCCCATCCTGGGATGCACAAGCAATGTAAAGTTCTAGCTGTTTGTATTTAATGTTTGTGGTGCTGGTTGTTCAAAGGTGTCTCTTTGCTCAGATTTATAGAGGTAAACCAGATTTGCCTATCATTGAAGGTGATCCCTTAAAATTTGTAACAAAATGGGGCCCACATACACTTAGGGAATTGGGCCACATGCCCACTAACCAAGGGGTATAAATTCATCATATCAAAAGACAGTGTCCTCAGCCAATTTTAGCAGCTAACAGGTCACCCGGGACCCAGATATTTACCTCCAAGTCAAGCTCTGGAGGACACCTACCCATGACATGGAGAGTATAGCCTTGCTCTAGTCACTCTGGAAGCTGACTAGTCTATGCATGGCAGAAGCTTGAGGAATTCAACATGAGATATCAAAAAAAAAAGTTCTAAATCATATAGACTTCACAAGCTAACTATCACATCTCCTTCTGTAAACCAGCTGCCTGTTTGCTTATATGAAAATTTGTTTCTTGGTCACCCTGGCTCACCACTCCAATAACTGTCATCTCTGGACCCATAATTCTGTTACTTTTAGGATTGATTGTAGGCCCCTACATTTTAAATGCTCTAATCAAGTTTATCCAACAGAGAATTTCCTCAGTAAAATTAATGTTTCTCAGGACCAAGTATGATGCTATGGTCACTGATGAAAGTAAGATTTGGCTCATTTACTAAAACCAGTGGGGAATGAAACAACCTCTGGTGAATGGACAAAAGGGAAGCTATCTTAGGCCACTCAGCCATCTTGACATTGTCAAGGTGTCCTAAGAGATTAAAGATTAACACAGAGTAGTAACTACAAGCCTGAGGGCATGAATCCAGTAAAGACATGTGGTGTTAATCTTGCCCTGTGGTCAAGGTGGCCTGGTATTCCATAGACTTGGTCTGTGCTTGGCCTTGCCCTTATCTTTAGCTCACTTTGTCCAAGTTCTGCTTTTATAAATCATGGTTGTTTGCTATTACAAAAGGTGATGGGTGGTCAGGGGATGAGGGATGACTGAAAAGTGAGGCTCAGGTCATTGTAAAGGTATGTGGCTTTTGCCTTTAAAAACTTACTGTAAAAGTAGGACAGGGTTGCTCTCCTTGCTGTGAGGAGATAGACCCTGGCTGACTTAACTAAGGCTCTCCTTTTAAATATTGATTTGGGTGGTCCTCTGTTCATTTCTGGTGTGGGACTTGCTACAATGCAATCCTTGTAACAGCGAGTAGCATCCTTTCATCTTACATAGCTCATCATGTATGTAGCTAACATCTAATTTAGATTTAGATGGAATGAAGGAAGTGTGGATGCAGGGCAGGGTGAGGGAAATGAAAGGAGATAACTGACTATATGATTCTATATGATACAATTGTTTCATGAATCAATTAAGAAAATGTGCACAACTGATGACATGGGACAAAAATTTCAAATAGCAAGAGAAGTAGAAAATATTACGAGTAGAAAGTTACATGGAAATCTGGAAAATTTAAATTGAGTAACAGCAGTGATTCTGGGTGGCTTGAACATGATTCTGCACACTGGCTATAGATTAAGGAGTACTGGAAGTACTAATGAATAACACCCTAATGTGCTACATTGGTTTTACATTAGAAACTCTGTATCTGGATGTAGAAATAGGCCACACAGGGACACCATTAAGATCATTCACTAGATGCATGCAATGACATAAACGAAGATCTTATGAATTGATTGAGGAGTACACAGTAGGAATTCTTTTTTTTTAGTTACTTTTATTTATTTATTTGAGACAGAGGGGGAAAAAAAAAAAGAGGGAGAGAGAGAGAGAATGGGCATGCCAGGGCTTCTAGCCACTGAGAATGAACCCCAGATGTTTGCACCAAACCATTTGTCTGACTTAAGTGGTTCCTAGGGAATAAAATGTAGGTTGTTTGGCTTTATAGGCAAGTGTCTTAACTGCCAATCCATGTATATAATCCTAGGAGGATCTCTTAATTGCATGTGCTATTATGTGTAATATGAAAACCTGTCCTATTGAGCATCATATGGAAAAGACTGTGAGTTGTTATTGGAATTTCTTCATTAAATAATAACCTGCTTAGATGATTAGGTACTTTGAATGATGAAGGGGAGAACTAGCATATAGGAAGTAGGTTTGATGTTAAAGTACTTTCTGAGGAAATGACAAGTAAGGGGTAGGTATTCACTTGACCACTATTCTTTTGGAGGACCTTTTACTCAAGACTTGGATAGTTCAATTGTGACACACACCTATCATTCACTTTGGTCATTAATCTAACAGCACAAATACCATTGTGATTACACATAAAACATGATAATATATGAGTTATCAAAACAAAACCAATAAAACAACAAAAGCAACAAAAATATGTTTGGGGCTACAGAGATGGCGTAGTGGTTAAGGCACTTGCCTGCAAAGCCTGACTCAGGTACAATCCCTCAGGTTCCACACAATGCACAAGATAACAAACCTGTCTGTATCTTGTTTTCAGTGGCTAGAGGCCATGGTGTGCCCATTCTCATTCTCTCTGTATAACTCAAATTCATAAGTGAATAAAATATTAAAAAATAAAACATTAATTTTTTCATGCATGCATGTATTAGGATTAGACTGTCTCAAGATATTAAATACCATATGATAGAGAGAAAAAAAATATAAATTGATTTCTATGATAGATTGTCATTGATAAACAAAGTCTTATATTGAGATGCCAAATTAATGCAATGGAACTGCTAGGGCCACAGGTGACTACCCAGTAAGCCACCCTGAAGGTGTTACTGAGCTCAGGATGGATCTCTTCTGACTCACCAAGACATCACCTTTTACACAACTGAAGCAAGCTCAGAAACAAACTTCTAAGATGCTTGATAAACCTGTGGATAAGCTACTTATGAAAGTAAAAAGGCAGTAAGTAATTTTCTGAAGGAAGTCATTGAAACTCGCTGGAGACTCAGTATTACTGGGCATTCCACAGTAACTGCATGAACTCTAATAGCAGAGATAGAAATAGGCTAGAGCAGGAAAGAAAGCAACTCCTCAGACAGTTTCTTTCCACCCTCTTGACTGGCTTTGCTTTAGAGCTTTCCAGACTAAATAAATGGAAAACTTTTCAGGGTAAATCACCATTAAAATAAACTAGGAGGACTTGGATCTATAAAGGGACCATTTATAAAAAAGCAAATCTGGCATACCATGACTTAAGGCCATAATTATTATTGTCTTGCTGTAGCCCAGGCTGACCTGGAATTCATTATGTAGACTCAGGGAGACCTTGAACTCAAGACAATCTCCTAACTTGGCCTCTCAAGTTCTGAGGTTGAAAGCATGTGCCACCACATACAGCATTATGTGATGCTTTAATTTGTCATTTCAAACATTTACTGTGACATGAGCAATCAGCTACGTATGTTAACATACATGAAGCCATGCACATACATATGGAAGACCTCATGTATTATCCCACACAGGCCTGAGTGTATATGTTTGTTCATTTTCCTTCATCTTTTACTTGTGAGTTAACAAGTTATTCAAAGTAAATACCTTGAAGGCATCTGAAAACATCTTATCCTTGGTTCATTCCTCATCCAATTTGTAACTAAAGCCAGTCATTTCAATCCATATGAGTTACATGAATAGCAGAGGGTGTGAAATTGTAGTATGATATGTTTTGTTCAGTAAAACGTGAGTAGATATAGCATGTATCAGTTTTGCTGGAATTTGTCAAAATCTGAAAATAATTTATCACTTTTCCTTCCTCTGCAAAGCTGAACTTAGAAGCAAATGTAAAATAGCTGTGATCAGTTGGAATATGAGAGTCATGATGAGGAAAACATGCCACCTACACAGGTGACTCAGGTGTGAGGGAAAAATAAACATCTATAGTGCTAGGCTATGGGATGTTTCCACTGTTCATCATTACACCATGCTCTGGCAAAGAGCAGGACCGCTTACTCAATTAGTGTAAACTGACATTATCTTATCTAAAGGATAAAGCAGGCTGATTATCACCTTCTAAGCACACCATGTTTTCTTCCAGTCTATGTTCCTTAGTTATCAAAGGAATGCTATTGTTTACTGTTTTACTTTTTTAGTGTTTTTTTTTTTTTTTCAGGCCGACTTCTCTTTTCCTTTTGCTTTAATGGCACAGGTGTTTCTTGTCATCTTGTATAATTCACATTTCATAGTAAGCACATTTTCTCTCACTCATTTACTACCATGAAAATGAAAACAAAAATCTTTCAATTTCAAAAGTTTTTAGACTTTCTTGAGTTTGGGGTTTCATCTTTATTCATTGTGTATGTGCGCATGTGTGTGTGTGTGTGTGTGTGAGTGCCACAGTGTATGCCATATGTATGCCAAGGCACACACACCATGCACATGCATGCAAAAGCCAGTAGTCCTATAGTCACCTATCATTCTCTCATTTATTTCTCAGACAGTCTCAGTGAGCCAAAGCTGTACTCATGTCTCCAGCCACTTCAACTCTGGGGTTATTACCATTTAGGTCCATGCCCTGCTTTGTAGGTGGATGCTAGCCATCAAACGCAGGCCCTCCTGATTGCTCAGGATGCACTCTTACCTGCTGAGCCAAATACCTATCCCTGTAATTTTTTTTTTCATGGTGAATATTTAAAATGTGGAAAGTATTGTCTACCCATGTTAGGTTTGCTTTTTGATACCACAAATCTTTAGTGGGAATTCAGGAAGACAATATTTGCTATCCATATCTAACATACTCTGTTGTCATTGTTTGAGATTGATTGGATTTTTCATAAAATGACACTTTATCTGCTTGCATATTTGAATTTGCATGAAGGTTCTCTATTGTGTGATGACCTAAAGATTGTTCTGGCTTCCTCACATTGTCTAACTGTTCAATATTCTTCCATCCTTTAAAATTCTGAGTGGCATGGTGTACTGGTAGGAAGAAACATTATATGAAACTCCAGTATTTGTAAATTTATATTCATTGTGGAAAGGTTGATCTGTGTGGGGTTCTAATTTGAGTGCTCATTCATTATCTTGGGAGAATGTAATTGTTAATAATTTGCTGAAATGATGGTTGTAGTTCTTGTCTCTGAGGATGAGCAAAATATAATCTCCAGAGTCAATTTCATGTATTATCTGTATAACAATACTCACACATATTCATAGAAAGCATTGCCTTCCTCTTCTACCTCTCACAATGTCATACTACAGATGATAATACCCCAGATTATAATGAGAAATAGTCTTGAAATAAAGATAGGGAAAAATGAGTCTGGACACCATAAAAATAACTTAGAAACCAAAGCTAGAAGGCAGAGTGATAATAAGGCTGTTGTTTCCTCCTGTTAGGATATGCAAATTGTGGGGGTGCATGTGTATGTGTGCTTGATAATATACATGTTCACCTATGCATGTGTGAAGGTGTATGTGCACATGTTCATGTGGAGGGCAAAGGTTGAATTTGGTGCTTCCCTCAATCCTTTTCCACCCTATTTCTTGAGTCTGGATATCTCAGTAAGCTCAGTATTCACCAATTAGGCTAGTCTACTTACTCAGAAAGTTCTAGAGAATCTTCAGTGTCTGCCATTCCTGCAAGGGGATGGCAGGTGCATGCTGTAGTGTATAGAATTTTATGTGGGAACTGGGTATCTTCACTCAGGTCTTCCTGCTTGTGTGGCAAGCACTTTACTCCTGAGGCAGCTGTCTTCTTGTTGATGTTGTTGCTGTTACCTAAATACTATTATATTGGCAAGTTATAACTTTGGTATAAACGTACATACCTCAGTAATAAAGGGAGTATGGGAGACACTAACCAAGTAGCCTGAGTGCTGTGGAAATACAACAATCTCTTTAGTGACACAGATAAGAGCACTCTCAAATAAGTTTTATTGTGGTCCATATGGGCTTAATTTGATTCCACAGGAATAAACTCTAAATCTCTGCATCTTCAGAGACTGAAGCATAAATGAGAAACCTGCCCACACAGGAAGTGAAATCAAATGCCTTAAAGGTCTTCCTACCATCCTGGCAGACAATCTTTAACACATATTTTGTATACCTACCTCATCACACAAAATTACTGTACATCCAACTATTTCTTCTTCAGACCACTTGCTACTTATAAAACTTCCAAAATCCCACATGGTCTCTTCTGACTATGATTTCTGGCCTTAAATACTCTCATTTTACACATAAAGAAAACTAATTACACATATGTGGAATATTTCTTGCCAATAACTTTAATATCACTATGATTAGTACAATTCAGAAAGTAACCTGAACTACAGTATTGACAGCTTTATGATTCTAAGAGAAATTAGTCAATAATTGATTTAACCTAAATTAATAACAACATGACTATATATTAACAAGGTGATTGTTACTACAAAATGCATATCATCTTCACATATGATCCTTTAATATGCACTTCAATTAAATAACTACTTGTCAAAGAGTAAACACATTAAAATAGATATCAAGTTACTGATTTCCAACAGTCAAATCCACACAACCTGAAGATGTGTTCGGTACAGAAAAGAAGGTCCAGTGACCAGACAATATTCTGACTTCTGCTTTATCAATTCCTGATGCAGAGTTGTTTTTTTATTATTACTGTTCATGAAATTTCACTAAGACTGCAACTTTAACATGTTAGCCTCTTGGGTGAGTCTTTATAGGCATTCGAAGGAAGGATTAATAGAAGAAATACCTCTTCTAGAGAGTACAGCTCTTCGAATGACACCTATTCTCAAGGAGGTTCCAATAGAAGGCAGTGCTTTTATTGCCTGCCTGCCCTTGCTACATATATTTCTACCATTTTGCAAACTTTGGAACCCACCTTCTTTGGCCTTCCAAAGCAGACTGAAGACAAATGTCTCTCCTGAAATCCTCTAGGGTCCTCAGTAATAGACTGCGAATGCTGAGAGATCCATCCTCACATACTGAGCAGCTACACAGTTCTCTATCTCCCCAGCTTATAGACAGCCATTGTTGGACCACAGAGCAGATATCCTGTGAACTTATCTAATAAATCCTTTTTACAATGTACAGCAATTCTATCAGTTCTATTCCTCTAGAGAACTCTAACTAAATCAGAGGTCAAGGAACACTAAACTGTGAATACTAGATGTCTTCAATGGTAATTCACTTGCTATATATTATTGGGAGGATCAATCATTGAAGTACTAATACTAAAATTCTATATACAATCTAAGCTATAATATAGTTTGACAAAAAGAAGTGCTTAAAATTAAATTAGACCTTGCTCATAGAGCTAAACACTACATGGGTAAGAACTCCATATTAGTCACTTTTTATTAGTCCCGGTTCTTCAGAGAGGCAATATCAATGCTATATATTTTGGGGGCAGAGGAGAAGAGAGTGAGAGAGAGGGAGGTAGAAAGAATGTAAGTAGTTTGCACATGTGGTTTAAGAGACTAATGGAGTCAGGATTAGAAGAGTCAATGCTTAGTTTCAAAGGACAGAAATTTGTTATAGAAACCAGAAAACCCAGAATCTCAGTTCTGGTACTTACTCAGAAAAATTCTGTCTTGCCTTTTGATTTTCTTTTTATGTTTTCAACAGATTAAGTAAGACCGATTAAAATTTTGAGGAGAAATTTACTTAAATAGTGTACTTGTTTAACTTGATGTATCTTATCAAAAATATAATTCATGCAGTACCCAGAAAAGTGTTTGCAAAAATAAATGGATGTCCAGTGTCCAGCAAAGTTTACAATTAATCATCAAAAAAATTATAATCTCCTACCTGTCATTAATTTCTTATCTATACCAAAATATATTTTAATAATCTTCTGTATCCACAATATCTGAGTGTCAAATATACTAGCTTCCTACCACTTTTTCAAAGTGTGACAGCAAGATTAATATGCTAGTGCCCTATGACACATTGTGCTTTTTACAAAACATAAACAATAAATTGAAAATTTTAATTTAAGTACATTGAAGAATTTAAATATAGTTGATAAAGAGTAAATGATTAAGTACATGACTAATAGCAACACTCAGGGAAGATGAAAAATAGTCTTTATGATCTCTTTCTTTTTTTTAATATATTTGTATTTATTTATTTGCAAGCAGAGAGAGATAGAAGAGAAACAGACAGAGAGAATGGGCATGCCAGAGCCTCCAGCCACTGCAAACAGACTCCAGATGCATATGCCACTGTGCATCTGGCTTATATGTGGGTCTTGGGGAATTGAATTCAGGCCCATTAGGCTTTGTAGGCAGGCACCTTAACTACTGAGCAATCTCTCCAGCTCTGATTTAGGAAATCTTACAGATTTTGATGTTAATATGTCCACCAAAAACTTCCCAAAAGGCAATGTTCTGTTGAACAATGTTCATGAACATACTTTTGTGAACTACCCTTGAGACACATAATCTTAAGAATAATTACAAAGAGGGGCTGAAGATGTGGCTGAATTGGTAGAGTCCTTGCCTAGCATGAACGAGGCCTTGAGTTTGATCCCCAGCACTGAATACACTGGGCATGGTAGTTATGCCTATAATCCCAGCACTCAGGAAGTGGAGACATGAAGACCAAAAGTTCAAGGTCATCCTCAGCTACATGAGCTAAAGGTCAGCCTGAGATGCATATGATGATCTCTATTTCTAAGCAGATATATAGAAGCAGTATTTACTAAACAAATACTAGCTTCACTGTTATGGGATAAAAGAAAAAAAATTAATGTATTCAATTTCAATTTTATTTTGATATTATATTCAAGAGTGACCTTGATGTGTTCAGTTTGGCACAAAAGCATAAGCCTAAGAGTCATAATTGTACTAATCCAAGAACCCTGAGTTGCATTGTGTTAAAATTAAATTCATTTAAAGTTATTTGTAAGGCCAAGTACTCAGGAGACAGAGATAGGAGGATGACCGTGAGTTTGAGGCTATCCTAAGGCTACATAGAGAATTTCAGGTCAGCCTGGGTTAGAATGAGACCCTGCCTCGAAAAACAAAAATAAATTAATGAATAAAAAAAGTAAAATAAAAATTAATGTTATTTGTTTGCAAAATTATTATCAGAAAGACATACATATAACAAAATGCTTATTTAATGTTCTGTAATTCTACAATATAGGTGGATTACCAGTAGCTTATTGTTTTAAAAATGTATGAATTCAAGGGCTCATTGATACAAAGAGGATGGGGACCATCAAGAGGAGGCCAGACAAGGGAGGTGAGGAAGAGAATAGAGCAAATGAGAAAATATGTATGGAAATGCCACACTAATATCATGTGCTCTGCATCCTACCTTAACAGAAAAAAATGATGTATTAGGAAGATGAAAGGGACTCATCACTTGCAAAGCAGAAGATTTTCCAAAAAAAATGAATGGATGTATTTCCTGACAATAAGCACCAGCAAATCCACCCTAAATTTCTTCAGATTACCAGTGTGCCTGGGGGGGTGGTGGTGGTGGTGGTGATTGTCCCATTGTATTTGCTATGTCAGTAAACAGTCACTGAGTCCCAAACACTCAGCATGCCCACACACCTTCACTCTGCGACCACTAATCTTGTAGCTCACCTTCTATAAAGGCACAAAGTTTTGAACTGAGTTTTAGTTTTGTTCTAGCAAAACTGAGATAGTAGCATTCAAAGCCACATAAATGTTATTTTAAAATATATAAGGTCAGATATTAATAAGTGTTAAATATCATTCATTACTAAGTATTAAAATATTATGTCCTGTGCTTTTGAATTTTTATATTTTACATTTTTGGTAATTTAATAGATGCATATAATGTATTTTGACTTTATTCCCACTAATTACTCTCACCTACTTCCTTCCATTTCTATCAATATCCTCTTATTTTATTATTATGCTTTTTTTTTTCTAGGTAGGGTCCAGGCTGGCCTGGAATTCACTATGTAGTATCAGAGTGGCCTCAAGTTTACAGCAATTCTCCTATGTCTGCCTCAGGCATGCTGGGATTAAAGGTGTGCACCACCACACCTGGGTTGTTACACTTTTTTAGAAACAATATTGAAGTCTCTTTCATCTTGCCATTGCTATACACATTAAAAATGATTCAATTTTACTTAAAGGGAGAATATAAAATAGTCCCAATGTATATATAGTAAAGATGATATTGATACTACTCTTTATTTTTGAATTATTTGGTATTGATGATTTCATACATTTATAATGCTTTAAATTAATAATGGATTTTGATCATATTTACCCCATTAACCTCATTATTTCCATCCCACTCCTGTTCAACACATTTATGTTCCCAACTAATTATATTCCTACTTTTATGTCTCCTTTCTTGTGTTTCGTTTTGTTTGATTACCCACTGAGCTTAATCTGCCAACCTTGTACTTGCTAGTGACTCTCTCCCACTAAAGCAAATGACAGCCCTCCTGCTGAGACCATTCACAGTGAAGACCTCATGAGTTCCTCCCACATCCCCTATGAGGACCACAATTTTGTGGAGGTTTGGCACAGATAACCCCAACTTCTGTGAATTCCTGTGAGCAGCAGCCGTGTTGTGTCCAGAGGACAGTGCTTCAAAGCACTCCTCCTCATCCTCTGACTCTTAGATCTTTTTCTCCCCCTCTTCCTTTATGCTAGGGAAGGCTAACATAGATGTCCTGCTTAGGGCTGAACAATGAGCATTCTCTTGTTCTCTGTACTTTGACCAGTTATGAGACTGCATTCATCACCACTAGTGGGAAAAGTAGCTTCTCTGAATAAGGTTAGGAATAAACAGTAGTCTATGAGCAAAAGCAGTTTGACAAAATGTCTCTTTAGCAAAACAGTAGTACTTTGTGCATCCCTCCCCCATAGATTAGAACCTCCATATCTTCTGTGGTGTTTTTACTAAGTATAAATGCTAACTTTGATTCCTTTCTGTTGAGATGGCCTCATATCCAATCAGAAAGTATTTGGTTGGTGTTAAAACAGTCACATTACTCATACAGGTAAGGGGCAAGGTAGCTCTGTTTTTTTTTTTTTTTTTTGTTTGTTTGTTTTTCAAAGTAGGGTCTCACTCTGGCCCAAGCTGACCTGGAATTCACTATGTAGTCTCAGGGTGGCCTCGAGCTCATGGTGAACCACCTGCCTCTGCCTCCCGAGCGCTGGGATGAAAGGCGTGCACCACCACTCCTGGCTAGCTCTTTTATATTGGTAGTCAACTACGGACGACAGATGCTGCTCTATTCTTGCAGGACTAGAACTGCACTCAGATCCAGATGCTTTATAAGGAGTAGAGCTTCCTGTTCGTGTTCAGCTTTTCCACATGCTTTAGCAGCCACGGGCAGGCCCTTCCTGAGCCAACACTGCCTCTGGATCCAGCAACCAATGAAGGTCGTTTATAGACATTTGAACTTGGCCATGAGACCTATCAATTTTGGATGTGTAATTTAGTTGTTTTTTTTTTTTTTTTTTTTTAATCTCTTTGTACAAGCCTCTAGGTGAGATTGTTTGTTGTTTTCCTGGTTTCCTATGAGAACAGGACAACTTGTGCTTGACATATATATACAATTTGTGTGTGTGTGTGTGTCTTAAGTCAATTCTCTCTAAATCAACCCATAATTTGCCCTTTTCCATGTCTGCATTTTTCAAAGCTTTGATAAATGAATATAAACAAACTCAAGAGCCACTGATTTGAGAGTTCTAATACCACTCACTGCCATAACTATGTCATAATTGTTCCACCAATGAGCATATATTACCTGTCAGGGTCTACAGCTGGCTAAGACTATTGCTTACCATCTCCCCCAAAGCCTGCTTAGCACCTTTTGGCGCTGTGGAAGCTAGTTATCAGGAAGGGTGCTTTCAGGTCAATTCAAGTTTGATTTCTCTGTGTTGTAACCATAGTATGTGGTGTCTCCAGGAAGATGATATTACCAGCTGCTTGTTGGAGGCATGCAAGTGCAATGGTAATACCTATGTATGTTTGGGATCCTCTCTGACCAACAATACATAAGATTAGCCCACAGGTGACTTTTGGATTTCTGTTTAATAGCCTATGTCTTCTGAGTGCCTCCATTCAAACTCTCTTTTTCAATAAAAATCATACTTTTAAATTAGCTTATAAAATGTTAAGTTTCCATATTGTTTCTCTATACCTCCTTAGCTTTAGTTAATTGTTCTTCCCAGTTTTTCCTCACACCTCTCCCTGAACCCCCTCCTGTCTTGCATTATTACATACCCATGTATAAGTTGTCTTTTGTATAAAGCACTTGAATAAAAAGGAATAAGTTGCAGATTTTTCTATCTAGGTACTGTTTGTCATAACCTATAAAGATGCAAAGTGTCTGAATTATAAATGAACCTGGAAACTTCTTGTATCTAAGCTTTTAAAACTCTGATATTTTCAATGATTATTACATAAAGTAAAATAAATGTTACACACACATACTATATATATTATTATACAATATATATATATATATATATATACATATTATATATATGTATGTATATATGTATATATATACATACATGCATACACTATATATATATGACAATAGATAGCAGTTTTCTTGCTAATAAATGTCTTACCAAGAGGTGGCAGTACCATATTTCCAACATTTATAAAACCATGGAGATTATTTAATATTTAATGTATATACTTTTTCTTTTTCTTGAACATTAATAAACCTAATAAGACTGCATTAATATGTATAGTCATTAGAGTATATTATTTGAAATCTATTATTAATCTTCCTGGCAGAAGTTTTCTAGACCCATCCTTACTAGCAACAGGGTTCTTATGGTCAATGAAACTCTTCCCAACAGGCTGCTTCACTGCCAAATTGTTCTATGTCCTAAGAAATTATGAATAATCAGAAAATAACTTCAATGCAATGAGATCTATTATAGTGTAGTGGTGTATATGGAGATTTATCCTAAATGTACATTGTAATGTAGATACAAAGTAAAGGAACTTTAATGTACATAAAACTCTTGCTTTCTGAGTGAGGCCTACATTAGTCACCATTTTAGCCACCTTAGAGATCATAATAAATGGAGAAGAGTGTGACCCACACAGACCTACTAAACCTCATATATGTTTTAATAAGATTCTCAAGTGATCTGTAGGTATATTAAGTGATAAAAAAAAGACTACCAAAACTAATTATCATTCCACCCAAACTTACAGGTCTGGAGAAGGCCATCCCTGCCTCCCTGTAGCAAAGTGCTAGAATTAGGCAGGGCCACCCTCATCATGCCACACAAGAAAAACTGCTACTTGTATCTGAAAGACCACTGCCAGCACAGAAATCCAGTCACGCTCAATGGTTTCCTTGAATCTTGTGAAAAAAAAAAAAGAAGCACTTTTAAATACCATAGAGGATGTTCTCTACCACTGAACTCCATCTCCATCTCTGAACTACAATAACTCAATAGTTAGTGTGCTACCGAAATAGCCTAATGTTTCAATAATATTGAATGTTATTGAATGTCACACAGACTATTAAATACATTATTGTAAACATGACATATGTCTGTTAGAAATCATTCCTGTCTAAAAGGTTAAAGGTAAGTGCTAAATTTAAAGAAAAAACGAAAAGGAAAGGAAAAGAACAATGAAAATAGATGCACATTTTCCTCTATCTATTTTAAGAAACTTTCTCTAACTGAAAAGACAGTATGAATTAAAAGCTTCAACAATCACTCAATGATCCTTGCTTCCCCTGTTCTCTCAAACTAAGATTTGCTAATATAAGTTAAAATATTGACAGAAATCTAGGTGTTTCTGTGCTTTAATTTTACTCACCTGAGCTTCAAATCTCAGTTTATGTTCATTAATAACCATGTGACAATTCATTCTATAGTTTACTTGAATACTTTTGTGTCATAAAGGAGAGGCCATGGAGAAGATAAAGAAGCAAAGAGCAAACACTAACATCTATCAGTGTTAGATCATGAAATATATTTCATTGGTAAATTCAGAATCTACAGAAATAAATGAAGAAAGATGTTTGAAATTAGGGATTCTCAACAAACGCTAATCTAATTAAGCATTTGTGTGTCCAAACATCCTCACCTTCCAGTAAACTCGATGATGTGTTAGTTCCCAAGATGATGGTGTAGAGATTTAAAGGGCAGACTCTTCACCTTTTCTCTGGAGGAATTGAGCTGTGATTTATTGGTAGTTGCAACTTCACATAGTTTATATAAAGAGGCAGTTAGATAAATTAGACTTTGGCTCACAACATGCATAGAATATATTTTAAACACATTAAGAAGCTCCAACAATAAAATATATGTTACTGTTTACAAATTTGCTAGGGTTTGTAATACTTTAACCAGGAACAGAGACTATACATCAAGAACTGAAATTAGATCAAACCTTTTTCCTAACATAATGAGTATGCTCTACACTATCTTTTTCCCTTTTAAAAGTGATCACATATTAATCATACAACATAATCGCATACAGATGAATGGTTCACAAGTAAGGATATATAAGAAGGGACCTGGAAGACAGAAGAAGAGAAGTTGTGATAGAGGGGGTGAATATGACCAAATTGTATTATCTGCATGGATATACTTCTCATATGATTATATCGTTTCCTTTCTAAATGAACATGTGTTTCATGTAGTGGAAAGTAAATGCAACCAGTTATCATTGGCTGGTTATGCAATGGGCTGAGAAGAGCAGTGGCCCTATGTGGAGATTCTGCTAAGAAACTGCTTTGCATGTGCAGGTGGAGCTGCCCTTTGGGAATGCATATAAGTAACAGGAGAGGGATGAACTTAGAATGAGCTAGTTTTTATCAGGCTGGTAGAAATCCCATTAAATATAATTTGACCATAAAATAGCAATAAAAACTTTATTTTATAATCACTGAGGGCTGGAGAGCTCTGAGACATCGGGACTACAGAGCTAAAACTTAAGTGTGAGAAACAGCTCATTGCTTATTGGAAAAGCCCTATCAACAGGCTTCTCATACTCTCTTTGCCTGACCAGCATTCTCTATGCTTTGACAACATACTTATTGACAGAAAGTTACCTCTTCCAGCAGACCCTAATTTCACCATATGCTCAAACAGAATCCATGTAACACTGAATTCTTACATAGCTTTCTTTTTCTCCTTGTGGGTGGGTCTGTGAAAGAGGCAAAGAGTACTCAGCAGGAAACAAACTGATGTGATGCTCACAAAGTGCAATAGTGGCACATAGACATGGTGAAAAACCAACTACTCTTGATTTGGCTAACTTATCTGCTCAGTGGAATAGAACCCATAGCTGGATATGGGAAACAAATCAGAACAATATCCAAGAAATGAGTCCACTCTCCATTATTAAGCTCCAACCAATCTTGGGCTACAAGAGGGCTTACACCTGTTAAATTATCTCTAAAATAAGAATGGTTAACCCATTTATCTGGTGCTGACTTCACTAGCCATTCGAGAATTTGCTTCTCTTTTTTCGATGGACACAGATCCTGAGTAGAGAATCAGTCCATCCAACTTCACCAGGGCCCCAGCTGAAACCATAGAATAATTGGGGAAATGAGAAAGTGTGCTGCTTCCTTGATGAACCTGGTATCAGCACAAGGGTTGAGGAGATAGACACAGAGAACACAAAACTCCCACCAAACCAGAGATCCAGAGAGACAGACGCTCCCAGTACCTTATCACTGAAGTAGACCTAAAAGGAACCCAACATGGCTCAAGGAAATTCACAGAAGAGGGGGAGGAAAGATTGTTATAGCCACATGTCAGGATATTATGCACAGAGACATTGCCTCTCACCCATAACTGATGGCTACCCTCACAATGCACAACCCACATTCCCTACCGCGCTGGGTCCCTGTGGAGGGTGGAGGACAGGCAGGAGGCTAATGATGACACCAACATGCCTGTAGACACACTGTGTACATAACTAATAATAAAAAAATAAAATTTTAATTTTTTTTAATTAATTAATTTATTTATTTATTTGAGAGCGACAGACACAGAAAGAAAGACAGATAGAGGGAGAGAGAGGGAATGGGAGCGCCAGGGCTTCCAGCCTCTGCAAACGAACTCCAGATGCGTGCGCCCCCTTGTGTATGTGGCTAACGTGGGACCTGGGGAACAGAGCCTCAAACCTGGGTCCTTAGGCTTCACAGGCAAGCACTTAACCACTAAGCCATCTCTCCAGCCCCCCCCAAAAATAAAATTTTAAAAAGATTGAAACTTTTGAAAAATCTGCAAACCATCAGATGTATTTTAATATGATTTAACAGCATGCTTGACCATATTAAAAAAAAAAAAAACTAAATATATTATTGTTGAATTCTGACTCACAAAAGAAATATACCAGAATTATATTGCATTTAGGAATTAAGGAACATCTAATTTCTATATTCATATATTCTTAAATGAGGCATATTCAGGTCATAAAGGGAAAAATAGATTATAAACATTTAATATGTAATGGCAACATATTTAACTTAATGATTCATTGTTTAGAATGCTTTTTTCTTAAATGTAATAGCATATAAAGAAAATTATAATGTTCTTTCTAAAGGTGAAGATTGAGTATGTGTATATGAATTTTTAAAGACTGAATTAACATGTTCCATCAAAATAAAGCTTATTAAAGATAGCATGCTTTCAATTTACTATTCCCCTTTTTGTTGTTGTTTCTTTGTTTGCATTTATTTACATAGGCTGACCTGGAACTCACAAAGTTATGAGAATTTTAATTAGGAAATAAAGAATTTATTGAAATTGTATTAATATTAAATGTTAACCCAATAAGATATGATTTAGATTCAGTGTCACATTTTAAACCTAAGCAACATTAGCAAAGTTATAAAAACATATTCCTTCCATTTATTTATTTTATTTTATTTTGTCTGTATTAATGTGGAGTAATAGTACATATGGTATTTTGTGTGTGTGTGTGTGTGTGTGTGTGTGTGTGTGTGTGTGTTATGCATGTATACACACAAGTGCTGCACCCATGGGGGAAAGAGGAGGCTTCATGTGCCCTCCTCTACTGATACAATTATTTTGGATCTCCTCTGTCAATGTCCCAATAATTTGAGAGTGTTCCCAGATATTTGTCTTATGACTGAAGTCCACAGAACTCACGTGTTCTCAGGCCCTCAGGTTTATGTGGCAAGCATACTTACCTGCTGAGCCATCTTGACGGATCCTGCTTTCCTTTCCTTTTTAAGTAAAATGCATTCATGTTCAAGTGGTCTCACTCTTTGTGTGTTCTCTATTTAATGTCTGGTCCATTTATGAGCGTCTTCTGTATCTGTCTTATTCTTCTGAGACTGCTATAACAAACTGCCATGATTTATATGTCTTAAATAACCATATATATATATATATATATATATATATATATATATATATATGATAATATATATGCATACATATGACATATATATATATGACACTAATTGCCATTGAAAAGACTCCATCTCCTGGTATCCACAAGATTTCACTGTATGGATTTTGTAGGACATATTCAGTCCATATAACCTCATTTTTAAAGCAATTTGAATTTAAAGTGCTTAAGGGTTTGTGATGGTTAAGTTCCATTGCATTCTTGATCAGGTTAGGAGTTCACACGGATATTCCTCTTGGACGGGTCTCTGAGCTTGTTTCCAGGAAGGACTAACTGAAGGAGAAAGTCTTTCCTCCAGAACAAGTGACTCTTATGGTGGTGGGCTGTATTGAGGGAAGCTTTGAAAGGACACAGTCCCTTTCTCTACTTGTGTGACTGAGCTATTGCTGGGGAGTGCCTTTTACCTGCTCCCCCCCCACCAAACACACACATATTCACTAGTAGGTGTGACTATCCTTTTTGATTATCTTTCACAGGCATTAGAATCAAGTTTCCTATGCTGCTCAACAGAATTAAAAGCCATGGCTCTCCAAGTATTCTACAGGCCTTCAGTGCTGGATTGGAACTGCAGAGGCATCCAGCTACATTGACTGAGCAGCTCCCAGGTTCCCTGACTCTCAGACCTGCAGACAACTATTGTTGGATTGCTGTAAGCTAACTCAATAAACACCCGTTTAAATATCAGTTCATTCTATCAGTTCTGTTCCTCCAGAGAACCTTCACTAGTGCAGGCTTGTTTTAGTTTTAATAGATTATTGATGTCGTGACAGTGGAGGAGCACTTACGGAGTACCCCTAATGCCCCTGGGTTAGAGGGTAGGAAGACAATGATGGGATTCTATTTTTTTTATTTTTATTTTTTGTTTATTTTTATTTACTTATTTGAGAGCAACAGACAGAGAGACAAAGAGGGAGAGGGGAGGGAGAGAGACAGAATTGGGCACCCCAGGGCCTCCAGCCCCCTTGTGCATCTGGCTAACATGGGTCCTGTAGAATTGAGCCTTGAACTGGGGTCTTTAGGCTTCATAGGCAAGCGCTTAACTGCTAAGCCATCTCTCCAGTCTGGGATTCTGTTTTTGGAACCCACTCCTACTGTACCCTTCTGCACAGAAAAGATTTCATATCACAAGTTTCTAACATTATTGAGGTTTTCACATTATATTTAATAATTCTATTGTTTTCCATAAAGCTAATGAAACTTGTGATAAAAGCATTTGCTTCTTGATTTCTCCTGTGGGTGGGTGGGTGGGGGACAAAACTGTAAGTAGTCTCAAATTAACTTCTCTTTCAAAGCCTCAGTCATTACTCAGTGACTCAGTGATGTATGTCCTTGCCATTTCAGGATGGATATTGATATTCTTTGTTACTGTGGGCTAGATCTGAGGCTGACAGCCAGATTAGTAAAAATGAATCACAGAGGATCGCTAGTCACAGCTAGAAACACACAGTTTCTACAACTTCACTTGACCCTCCTATGCACTGGCACCCCAAATTCTGCCACAGTAATAGTAGATAAAGAAGTCTTTTTTTTTTTTTTTTTGCATTGTGAATCACATCAACATATGCATTGCCAATTTCTAAGGAAGTGCTTCAAATCACAATACACACACACACACACACACACACACACAATATAAATATATTCCTTTTTGCTCAGAAATCCTTGTGCATGTGAACATCCAGCTTTATTTCCAAAATTATCAAGGACCAGAACATATCCATACTTTTGCTCTACTTAGCTAACTTGTTAGCTTGCTAGTTCCATGGATGCTGGCAGAACATGAATCAGGTCACAGGGTCAGCACTTTACTGCTCAGGGCGGTGACATACAAATGGAATATTGGGTATTCCTTGATTTCTGTGCCATCCTGTTTTAATGGTAGTATTGGTGGTTCAGAAAAAGTCCTTCAACCCCAAGCTCTGAGTTCAAATCTCATTTAAAAAATAATTGGAATAAAACACACTGAGAAGAATAGTTTATAAACTACTACCTTTATTCAGGGGAGTAATGGGCTGAGGAAGAGTTCATAGACCAAGGAATGGGACGTGGGTACACCCATGTGTTCTGAGAGCTCATATGAGAGTTGAGCGTGATGGGCCTTCTTGAGGTTCGGGGGGCATGAAAAGGGATTCTCTAAAAAGGCTTGCTTGAACTTACAATTAAATTAGATTTAGAGAAGGAACGAGAAGAAAGTATAGGGAGCTCCTACCACGTGAATGACAGAAGGGAGGTGACATCCCCCTATCTCAACCCAACAGGGTAGAAATAAGGGGGCTTTATCAGAGCAAGGAACTGGAAGTTCAGGAAAGGCAAAACTCTAAAAGGAGGTCTTGCCTACCTGGTAAATCTCTATAATCTTATTGTGGTGGGCTTTACCTTCGGGCTTAGGTGAGCCACGGAGGGAGCTGATTGATCTGGGCTAGGCAATGGCTCTGGAGTAGGGATTGAGAGAACTGATTGGATAGGATAGGCTGGACAGATTCTTAAGTCTGGTTCTCCTGAAGCAGGCAGACATGCTGTTCCATCTTTCGGACCTCTCTCTTGACTGGCTACCTATTTCTCCTTTACTGTGATGCAGACCGACAGAGATGATTGTTGGCAAATGTTCAGTGTTTACATTAAATGAAAAGAATAAAAATTAATGTTAAAACTTCAACTTAATGTTAGCTACTGCTCATTAAACACAGGGCCTTGCACATGATAAGTTACATGGCACAATTTAGCTATGCGCTTACATAGTAAGAACTGTGTTGGATGCTAGACAATAAGCAAGTTCTGGAGGGAGACTTCTGTTCCTAGACTCACTGCAAAACAAGTATCATTGAAAAGGTCACACCTAGCTTAGGCAGACATTGTCTGTGTTTAAAATACATGGGAAACCAGAACATAATGAATTGCTTTGGGGATGATATTGCCTGTTATGAGTGAAGCCCTAGATTCCATCCCTACCACTCATGGCTGGGGAAATGGTTCAGCCATTAAAGGTGTTTCCTAGCAAAGCCTGATTGGCCAGGTTTGGTAACCCATGCCCAAGCAAAGCCAGGTGCATAAAGTGGAGAAAGTATCTGGAGTTCTTTGCTGTGGCAAGAAGTCTTAATGTGCTTGTATTTTTTTTTCTCTTTGCTCCAAAATTAATATTTTAAAAAATCTCCAGCACAACATGTTAAGAAAAATGAGCTTACAATAGTGTTTTATTCACTTCATCTAATTTTAGCATGATGTTCTTTCTTTTTCAAACTGTTTGGTGTTCAATTCTAATGTCTGTCATAAAATAAAATCAAATTAAAAAATAGTAATATTAGTAAGGATTAAACATTACTATTTACTTTCATTTAGAAATTTGCTTAATTTTCTCAATTTTACTCCTTTGTCAAATATTTGTTTATGTGTGAACATATGAAGCATGAAAAATTGGTATGGAACTGTTTCAATCAAATGTGCTGTATGCAGTTTTAAAAATGTAGAATTCACTGTTTCGCCTATGAACAGCATATTCTATAGACCAAAGACAGGGTCTAACATATTTTTAGGATACAGGGGAGGTAAGTCCAAATACAATGATTTTTGAGAAAAGTAGTAATAGTTTTCTTTTTTTTCAAGGAACAGATCTGTATTTAAAAAAAAAAAATTGACAATTACAATGCAACTACAAACTTACCCTTCTTTTGGACACTGAGTAGATAAACTTATTTTTCCATGTTCGTAATTGCTATTTTCTTTAAATGTGCCTACTTCAAATGCACAGATTAACTGTAGTTTTTATATTTTAGTTGTAGTGTATATATATATATTATAAGATGACAACTTTTTGCCTGACACAAAAACCTTACTGGTAAAGCATAAATAAGAACATATAAAACACATGTGATTGCAAACTTCTCTTTATCTTTTAATATCTTGCATTATACTGAAAGAAAAGTTTGAAACCCTTGAAAATATTAAATGCATATATGTTATCTTAACAAAATGTAAGACAATAAACACAGAACTATAAAATATATCTATATAAATTTCCATTATTGAAAAAAAGTTGAAAATTTATAACAGTATAATATAATAATCACTACGTTATTAAGTTTAAATGCTATGCTAGGAAAATATGCTAAACATATTGTACATGTAGAAAAAAATAAAATTGTGATAGAAATATGCAGAAAATTGCATCAAAGGAGATATAATAGTTGAATAACCAAATTTGAATGAATATTGGTATATTGTGTGACAATCCCAATGAGAATGAGGCATAAATGAATGACTATTGTGAAAAGATAGACTGAAGAGGTGTAAAAGAAATGTCACAGAATAGGTTTTGTCAAGGGAAATAAAATAGGAGCTCTGGCTTCTTAAATAATAAAGTGAAAGAATAGCTAAAATGAATAATTGCAAGTAGATAACTACCAATTGATAAATATCCTATTTAAAAGTTTCAGATAATTAACAGAAAGATGTAATTATTTGGCACTATGTAGTCTAAAATATGTAGATGCATATATATACTTTTTTATATAACCTAATTTTTTAGAGAGATAGAGAAAGAGGAAAAGAGAGAGAGAAAGAGAGCGAGAGAAAGAGAATGAGCACACCAGGGCCTTTCAACAGCTGTGAATAAAATCCAGATGTGTGTTCCACCTTGTGAGCATTGCGTGCTTGAGTCACTTTTGCATGTGACTATGCCTGGGATCTGGAGGATTTGAACAGGCATTTATAGGCTTTATAGGCAATCACCATAACTACTAAGCCATCTCCCCAGTGCTAACCTACTTTTTTAAAGCAATGACAGCCTAGAATATGCATATATAAATGTAGAGATACACACATATATGCTATTTACTTGAGATATGTGTATGTAAATGAACAAATAGTAGAAAAACCCAGCAGAAAACAGTTTGACACCAGTGGAAGGTACAGATGTTTTCATAAGGCTTTGTCTATGAAATTTCTCCTTCTGACTGACTATATCTTCAGAGAGACTTATGATGATTCCACCTGGAGGAGGCTTTGCTTTAAGTCAGTTAAATATGAGGATAAGGAGTTTCCATTTTAGCTAGTGTTTCTTCAAATGCTTCCAGATTATTCATATCAAGTTATTCTTTATTATTCCTATCAATAGATCCAAATGTATCCCATTATAGGGGATAGAATTTTAAAACCATTGATAAGTAAGATAGTCCCCACTGGGTGTGGCAAAAGCACACAGAATTATTTTTGTTACTTCTTAGTGACTGGGTTCACATGATTTACATACTCATTACAGCATAACACCTGATAAAAATTAATTTCCACCTCTATACTATGGGGATCAAAGACTTCCATCCTTATTTATATGATACACAAATTTAAGAATGTTTCACAACTTTTCTAATTTTTAGTTTCTACCCAGAGGAAAAACTTGAACATATGCTAAGGAACAAATTAGTAATCACTAAAATGATTATGAAATAAATGTGTCTGTAAATTCTAAGTAAGTGAATGTTTAAGAAGTCAGTATTATGCCAATCACTATGCACTAAGTATTTTAATGTGCATAGCATGTTTACATGCAGACTTAAAACCAATAAGCATAATATGGGATGCATGTATTGATTACATATGTTTTGTTAACTTTTTTTATTTTTTTTTTTAATTTTTATTTATTTGAGAGCCACAGACACAGAAAGAAAGGCAGATAGAGGGAGAGAGAGAGAGAATGGACGCGCCAGGGCTTCCAGCCACTGCAAACGAACTCCAGACGCGTGCGACCCCTTGTGCATCTGGCTAACGTGGGACCTGGGGAACCGAGCCTCGAACCGGGGTCCTTAGGCTTCACAGGCAAGCGCTTAACTGTTAAGCCATCTCTCCAGCCCATGTTTTGTTAACTTGAAAGATATACATAGGAGAGTTCTA
This sequence comes from Jaculus jaculus, assembly GCF_020740685.1. Lineage (NCBI taxonomy): Eukaryota > Metazoa > Chordata > Mammalia > Rodentia > Dipodidae > Jaculus > Jaculus jaculus. Next base: position 27,819,537 of record NC_059104.1, read on the forward strand.
TGTTAAAAAGCATTTTGTGACAAACTGAAGAGAGTTGGTAAGAAACCAAAGACATGTAACTTTCACTTACACACACACACACACACACACACACACACACACACACAGAGAGAGAGAGAGAGAGAGAGAGAGAGAGAGAGAGAGAGAGAGAGAGAGAGAGAGAAAGAGAGAGAATGAAGGAACCTGAAATAAATTGAAAAGTGTACAGAAATTATGAACATTTTATTTCAGAGATGCTTTCCAAAGTTCCTTAAGGCATGACGGACTCTTCTCTTTCTGCTTTGCTGTTGCCTCTTAGCTGTGGAATGAGTGGGTGCAGAAAGAAATGTGGAACACCACAGATCCTGTGCTCTCAGCTTATAATTACCGGATGTGGCATCTGAATGAAAGGGGCAAGTGGTGAATACTTCTTCTCCCACCCAGTCATGTGTTGCTAAAGGGAAATGACAGGCGAATGATCCTACTACCTGACGCCACACTGCTCGCACTGGTGGAGCTAAGTGAAGTGAGCATAAAGATACTGGGTCCTGATTGTCATCACACCAGCTTGCTCACAGGACAGCTTCCCTTCTCAGTCACGAAGCCCCCAAAGAAAAGAGTACTTCATCTTGGCACAGTATCTTGCTTATATCGAAGGGATGTCACTGTCACTACAAATTCACGCAGTGCATGGTCTCCACCCTAAACTCCAAAAAGAGTCCTTTTAACCTTTTTCACAGAGAAGCTGTTCAGTAGAAGACTAAGCAGTAATGGCAGTAATAGTACTGGGGTGTCCTATAAAGAGCACCTGAGGAATCCAAGTTTCTTGTATTAGAGTCTGGGGACAATTTAGGGACATCATGGAATTTCCAGATACCCCAGAAGCCACGAGACCATAAAGCTATAAGCTTCTACAATGGAAAAGACATGCAGCCCCAAGTTTCTGTATCCCAGCGAGGTGAGACACCAGAAACTTCTGCTAGTGGTACCCCATTGTTGCAGTCAGTTTCACATTGCTGGGACAAACACCTTTCCAAAAGCAGCTTATGGAAGGAAGGGGCTTATTTCAGGTTTACAGAATACAGGGACAGAAGAAGCTGGCTCACTTCAGTAGCCTCAGCAGAGACAGACAGCTGCCAGGGGCAGCAAGCTCAAATAGTCAGAGTTTTATCTGCTCTCCACACACCTTAGAGATCTGCTCCAAGATCCGCTCCCAGTCACATGTCGCCTGGAGCAGGGATCTGCCTTCAAGTGGCTAAAGTTGGAAGCTCAGTTTTGGTAAAAGATCTGTGTCTATGGGTCCTTATATTCAAACTACCTTATGGCGTGGTTGTTTGCAAGTAAAACATAAATGAGCATCATTAACATTTAACAATAGGTACATATTTCCGTATCTTCAGGTAAAAGCTTTTAAAACAAATCTCTTTTTGTATTGAAATAGTGCTATCCTAGCCTAAATCTCATGATATTCCTTCTTCAGCCTCCAGAACACTGGAATTACAGGTATGTACCACTGTGTCTGGCTCCAAAGTTGAGATAGCTTTTAATAATGACAGTCAAACTTTGAATATAAATGCAAGGTGACAGGTTGTCTCATTCAGTTTTCACATATACTTTTTATCATGAACTAATTCTGCTTGTGGTATAATGCATTTCCTTATTATTATTTTATTTATTTACTTATTTTTTGTTTTCTGAAGTAGGGTGTCACTCTAGCTCAGGCTGATCTGTAACTCACTATGTAGTCTCAGGGTGGCCTCGAACTCACAGTGATCCTCCTACCTCTGCCTCCCGAGTGCTGGGATTAAAGGGGTGCACCACCATACCTGGCACATTTTATTTCTTGAAGACGGTTGAACACTGAGTATTCTTTAACATTTGGTAATGTTGCTGTATATTTTATGCCAAAAATTGAGAAGCCATATAACAGACTATTTAAAAATGCCTTTCTATATCCATACCTTAAATTTGTACAAATGGTTTAGTGTATTGTGAATTGTATCTTGTTGAAGCTTTGTTGATGCTTCATTTGACTTCTAAAGTTTGACTTAGTTCTCCAGTTTTCTTTCTTTGAAGGAGTCCTACAATTCTATACATGTGTATTATTGTTTTCTTCTACTGCAATATAAGTTGGGTTGAATTGTATATATATATATGAAGGTGTTTTATATTTATTTTATTTACTTCTGTGTGTGTGTGCATGTAGTATGTGTTTTATCTGCACTTGTATGCATCCTTGTGACACCTCACATGCTTTCCCCCAGCTGGGGTCCCTTATCTTCAGTGATCAGGTGTTCCAACCCATGGCTAATCCACCTGGTTTGGCTTTGATTTGAACCAGAATCTCTTTTTGCCGTTGATTTGCTGATGGAGCTCCAGCAACTCTTGGATTTCTGCTCCTGTGTGTGAGTTGGGTTTAGAGGCATGCATGGCCAGGCCCAGTTGTTTATGTGTAATCTGGAGATTTGAATTCAGAAAGTCTAAACCCCCCTCAGCTCCTCATGCTGGGCAGGAAGGCTTAACCCCTGAGTCAGTTCACCAGTCCTGTAAACATATTTAAATGTCTGTGACTTGCTGTCCTTTTGTGATGAATCACAAAATATACAATATGTCTTGTGACATGTGCTAATGAGACCAGTTCTATTGTCCCAATTAAAAAATAAAAATAAAATAGGATAGTTTCTTTATTCAGCTGCAGAGCAAGAAGAGACACACAAAACATGACCATGGCAGCCTCTCCCAAATTGGGATGTGGGTGGAAGAGACCTTGCTCAGACACTGCAATCTGTCTTCTGTGATATGCCCTCCCTGCATAGTTACTTACTGTGATTGGTGGTAAGATTAGCTGGCCCATGCAATTTTCCAAATTGTTTTACTTAGGGAGTTTTTACAACAGTAGTGCATGTGAATATTCTAGGTACCTGCCTGAAATTAAAACTTCAGAATTTTAAAATAGGAAAGAACATTTCCACTAAGCATTTAATGAGAAAGAATATTGAATATAATATTCTAAACTAACATTTTAGAGGTAAATCATAATTTGGAAAAGATAATAGTTGTTATTTTTGAATTCTTTTATGGATAGGAATAATAAAGCTCTTTAAAATCACTGGATGCAATAAGAATAAAAGATATTTAGGGCTGGAGAGATGGCTTAGTGGTTAAGCGCTTGCCTGTGAAGCCTAAGGACCCCGGTTCGAGGCTCGGTTCCCCAGGTCCCACGTTAGCCAGATGCACAAGGGGGCACACGCGTCTGGAGTTCGTTTGCAGAGGCTGGAGGCCCTGGCGCGCCCATTCTCTCTCTCTCCCTCTATCTGTCTTTCTCTCTGTGTCTGTCGCTCTCAAATAAATAAATAAAAAATGAACAAAATTAAAAAAAAAAAGATATTTAGATGACAATTGATACAATATAATCTTCAACAATTTAACTCAAGACATTGTACTAATTATATATCTGAATCTCATATAATTTATTAAACTACATGTATTTGATTCTCAGTACTCAAAACAAATCTTTTTCCCAGAGGAATTATTAAAAAAAAAACACAAAAATAAACATTATTAGGGATTATTTCAGCATCCCACAAAGTTTTTGAAAATGCTACATTGAAAATGTAATATTATAGCTCTTCTGGAATAGAAAGTGTCCCTTTTTGGCCAACAGTATAATGAATATTTTCCTTTTCAAATAAAAATTTTCACCTCTTATTTTCCTAAAAATCTTAAAAAAGAGTTTTGAGATCAGCAAATTAATGGTTAGGAATAATAAATTTATATAGACTAATGGACCCTTATCTTAAAGTATTACTTTGAGGCTGGAGAGATAGCTCAGTGGTTAAAGGTACTTGGTTGTAAATGTTGTTGGCATGGGTTCAATTCCTCAGTACCCATTGAAGACAGATGTAGAAAATGGTGCATGTGTCTGTAGTTGGTTTTGTTTTGCCCATCTCTGTTTCTGTCTCTCTCTCTCTCTCTTTCCTCCTTCTGTCTTTCTTTCTTGCTCTCCTTGCATTTTCTCACTGAAAGTACTGCTTAAAAATTTCACCATTTCACCTTTGTTTAATATTAGAATAAAAAGAAATATTCAATTTCCTAGTTTTAATAGATGACTTTACAAAAGTTAAGTCATTTTTACATTTAAAAAGAAAGTAAAATCCTTGTACCATAATATTTCATGAGAAAATAAATGATATACCTAGAGATTGCAGGAATTTTTCCCCATTAAGCACAAATTATTCACATAATTTGACAAGTAACAGTATTTTCTGGTAGAAACATTCTGCAAAGTAGCTTTAGGGCATGCTTTGAGTACACAGCTCAACTCTTTTCATTGTAAGTGTTAAGAAAATGTATTGTAAACATCTTTATATGATATCTATGCTGATAATTGCTTTTTTTGTTACTTTTGTAGAATAAATCAGATCATTAAGTTACCATTATGCCAAACTGGATAATTACACCATTCACTCAAGTTAAATAGCAGGAAAGGACAGGGGATGATGGCAGTAACTTGACATCAGTTGATAAAAATATGTGGGCTAGTGAATACAGTGCATAAAATTACAGCAGCCATTAGTCGTCATTTCCTTTGGAACAGAGCGCAAACACAAAGCCTGTAGAGTACCCACCTGTGTGAAATAAAAGTAATTCCCAGACAGACATGGTGGTGCATGTTTTTAATCCAAATCCTTGGGAGGCAGAGTTAGGATGACCTCTGTGAATTTGGGACCACCCTGAGACTGCATAGTGAATTCTAGGTCAGCCTTGGTAAGAGTGAGAATCTACCTCAGAAACAACAACAACAACAATAACAAAAGTCCTTCTCTCATTCAAATAAAATATAATAATTGCTTATTTATTTACTATGTTTCAGCTATTTTGAGTATATGGTTTCACAATAAATTTGTGATATTTGTATTAGAGATGCTTAATATCCTATAGAATAGGTTTAACATACTGACAAAAATATATTCATATCAATCAGAGTGTGCATATTGAAAATGTCTGTTATCTTATAGAGGAGGTCAGAAAATGCAAAATAAACAAGTTTATACAAATACACACAAACAAGTAAAGACAAGCAAAACTTTACCTCATCCATACTTTCTATTCTGTCAAGTAAGTAGGAAGGAATCTTTACTTAAATATCTTTGACATTACAACAAATATTTAACTTAGTTTATGGTAGCAAAAAAAAACAAAAAACAAAGCTATCATAAAACATATTTTTGACCCACTAGGTTAAGACACTAGACAGATACCCAAACTATAAGCATGGAAACCATTTCCATTATTTTCATTAAGTATGCACGGTTCATAGGCACAGTGTGCTTCCTTGGAAAGTATGAGAGATGACACAGAAAGTCATTTTATAACATGACCTAAATAACACTATCTGTATTCGATAAACCTGTATTTTTATTTCACAATAGACTGCAATACTTGTTCCAAGACCTCACTCTATTTTTGTAAGAGTCATACCTCAAAGTCCTTTCACACTGAGAAGTCGCTACCTCCCACTGACATAAGCAATGCACAATCTCTAATAAAATATCTTGTGGCTTGCAAACATGGGGGCTTTGCCTAATGGGAGTCAGAGGATGTGGCCCCAGCTGAGTCTTTAATGTGTCTGCACAGCCACTCTACTTTCCCGAGCTTCTGTGAATAAAATGAGCTCCAAAGGACCAGGTGTTCTGCTCAGTTGACACACGAACAATAGCACAAAGATAACGATGCAGACACTGGGCATTCAGGTTCAGTGAACTATGTCCTTTTAGGAATACAGAACTAGCTAAGCTGAAGAAGTATCTTGCACAGGAAGACAATGTTTGAAGTCCAGCCAGGAGAGATGGTCCAGACCTGTAGTCCCAGCTGCTGGAGAGACTGACAAGGGAATTAAGGGAGTCCAGGAGTTCTGGACTGTAGTGCACGATGTCCAACTGGTATCAAATTTAGTTCATCATCCTACTTCCAAGGATTAAGAGACCACCAGGTTGCCCTAATAGGGGTAAACCCACCCAAAATTTCTATATAAACCACAAGCTTATTTATGGATATGAAAACTTTCAAAATTCTAATATCTTTTCTAAAAGTAAATCTTAATAATTTTATTTTGGAGCAGGTTCAAAGCTGAAGAAAGGGCAAATTATGCACAGAGATCTTATATGTCTGTTACTCGAGTCTCACAGATTTTGTATTGCCAATGCATATGTAAATGATGTGTAATAGCTTCCCCAGGTAACTAATTTTAGGTTATTCAGAATATTTCTCTAGGCAGTGGCATTTATGTTGTTATTTTGATAGTAAATACAATATGTTATGAATTTCCTTCTAAATGCTACCTCCCACTATTTTCACATTATATTTTTATTTTGTTCAACTAAAACATTTTGAAATTACTCTTAAAATTTCTGTGATTTATTTCTTCAGCTTTGTTTAAACTGAAAGTGTTTAAATTTTACCAACTGCTTTGCTGCAATTGATTTATATTTTAATTCCATGTGTTCTAAAACTATAATGCATAGAATTATAGCATTATTATTAATTTTCAAACTATGCCTTACGACCTAGAATGTCATCTATTGCAGAAAAGTTCTGTGAGATCTAGAGAAGGAAGTGATGATTTTTTTTTGTCAGTTTTGGAATGAGTATTCTGTAACTTTCAGTTCTATGAGTTTGATTGATAGAGCTATTCAACTCAGCTATATTCTTACTGATTTTATGCCTACTTGATCTATCATTTACTGATGGAGTTATTGAAGCATCCACTGGGTTTCTTTGTGTATTTCCTCTTTCAATCCATCAGTTTTGGCCTCATATATTTAGACACCCTTTCATCATTCTATGGGCAGAAAAAATAAATGTCTCCCTAAAATTACTTAAGAAAATACAAACATATTTATTATAAAAATTCTCACCTAATCACAAATATGGGAAATGTTCATTCACTAAGTAATGAATATCAAGAAAGTATTTTCAATTTATATAATATGAATTTCTTCCCAAATTGAGTTCATCATTTAAGATGGTAGAAATTAATAGACTAGGAATTGACCTGTGGGTATTAATTCATATTGTTATCAATTTTAATGATTAAATTAAAATTCAAATGATCCAGAATCTCCAAAACAGGTGAGAATGGAACTTCAGGCTTCCTCCTTAGTCACTGGTTCATATATGGAATGCCAGTCAGTTTGAAAGGCAATTTGGTAATTGTTTACATAATTAAATATAAGCTTTCCACAAAGCCATCAACTGTGTTTTTAGGGGTTTTTTTTTTCCAAATTGTGATGAAAACATAACATATACAAATATCATTACATAAAAATTTAGAATAGCTTTATTCATATAGTGTCAAAATTGGAACCAATCAAATACTACTTTCAAACAGTGAGTAGATCAACATCTATGGGATATTCATACAATGTAATATTCATCAGTATTAAAATAAAATGAACTATCAAAGCACAAATAACATGAAATTTTAAATGCACAATAGTGGGTAAAATTCAATCTGAAAATCCTTTAAAGTGTATGATTTCAACTAAAAGGTGAAATTATGCAGAAAATAAAAGTATTATTATTAATCTTCATTGTTTACAAAGCTAAATTAATTCCCATGTTAACAACAAAGACATAAAAGTACACTAATTTTCACTCATGAAAACAGGATAAATTCAAATAAACTGGTTTGGTTTGTTTATAAAAAGGCTGCAAATAAATGGTAGAAGGAGAAATTCAATTTGTCATAACAGGATTTGTACTATTGTATTCTCTCCTTGCTACAGTACATCACTTCAGTCTTTAAGACATCCTTGTTAGTAGGAAGATAACAGAAAAATAGAACAAGTATAATTCATGGTGAATTATATAGCATATACATACTGCTATTGGAAGTGTGATGGAATAGCATGCTACCTCTGTTAAAAGCCACAGGACATAATGACTCAAAGAAAGACAAAAACTAGAAATTAATAATTATCCTCTGGGCTGGAGAAATGGGTCATCAGTTAAGTGTGCTTCCTGCATAGGAAGGAGGGCCTGAGAGGCCCTGAGACTAATCAACTTCCAAACTCTAGAACACATGTGAAATAGCTGTGTATATCCAAACACATCTGCAAAGACTAAAGCATCTCTAGAGCTGACCATAGGCAAGCTCTGCTCCGGAATCAGTAAGAGACTGACACAAAGAAGAAATAGACCATGGAAAGATGGAGGGGACATCGATCAACTTTCTGCTCAGGATGCTGCTGGGGATTGCATTGTGTCCTACATCCATACACATACACGCCACAGCATACCATGGCACACACACTATTCAATGCAGATAAAAAAATAAATAATAAAAATCAAACTTGTAATATCAAAATCACAAAATTATATGAAAAAATTTAACCGAGCCTCTTTGGATTTCCTGGGAAGTGATGTAAATGAGCAAATATTTTAAAATGAATGCTGATTTATGGGTACTTTTATAAATATTGGGTTAGTGAGGCAGTTACTAAAATCAAATCAAGTTTAGGTTTTGCCCCTTTAAAAATTTGCAATAATTAGCTATGTATAAATTACCTACATAAAGTAAGTCTAAGTCACTCTAAAGCAGATTCTCAATTTCCTAATCTTTCTATGACCTCAGAACATCTGCTGGTTTCTGTAATAAGCCTCTCTGAAGAAGCGAACCTCCGGTGTGGTAGGGATGTCAGACAATAAAGGATGTGGTCAGGAGGTACTGAGAATCACAGTGATAATGAACAAGACTCAGTGTCACACTTTGTCCTTCACACTCCCATGTGGATAATAAATTGGAAATGAAAATTTTCCAGTTACACAACACTAAAAACTCAATTTAAAGCACAGTGTGCTGAGGCACACTAAGTCATGACAATGATTTCATTTCCTTTGCAAGGCTCTGGCAGGGAAGCTGTGTGTCTTTACTAAATCAGAAAGGAAAAGTGAGATCTATTTTATCCCATTAGACTACTTTGAAATAAAGGCTCGGTGGGAGAACTTGAGAAACTAGACCGTACTGGCGATTTCATATTTATTCCATTGACCTGACAAGCGAGTAACCTATCTTTAACATAGCGTGCAAAAGGAAGTAGCAATAAAATACACCTGCCTTAGAAAACATATAGTGCAATGACAGTTATAGAATTCTACATATGTCTTGCATTTTTGGAAATGTAAGTGAGGGAAGAGAAGTAATATTTCACAAGTCACTCATATTCAAAGCCTTTAAAATGATGATGAGATGCCACCAGGACTTGTTGATTGCAAGGACAATCATCAGGAGATGCTCTCTCTGAATATAATGCCAGCACACACACCCCTTTTATTCTTGGAGGAACAGAAAATAATATATTGATAATAATATTCACTAGGTTTATGGACCTTCTAATATTTCAATAATGCTTGCCAAAATTTTTTCCATGTCCTTAGTGAAGGATTTATAGAATCTCTAAAGCCTTTATTTCCAGGTGCCTCATCACAATGACTTGGATTCATTGTTATTTTGTCTCTGTCTCTCTTTCACAGTTTTCAACTTTTCTTTTTGTTTTTTAAGTTATTTATTTATTTATTTAACAGTGAAAGACACAGAGAGAAAGAGGCAGAGAGAGAGAGAGAGAGAGAGAGAGGGTGAATGGCCACGCCAGGGCCTCCAGCCACTGCAAAAGAACTCCAGATGCATGCGCCCCCTTGTGCATCTGGTTAACGTGGGTCCTGGGGAATCGAGCCTCAAACCAGGGTTCTTAGGCTTCACAGGCAAGCACTTAACCGTTAAGCCATTTCTCCAGCCCCAGTTCTCAACTATTTATAGCAAAATAACAGTGAACTAGAATCTTATAATTCCAAAAGATTAGCTTTTTACCTCACTTTTTAAAATCTTTTTATTTACCTTTGGAGAATTGTTAAGAACAGATCTTGCTTTTGTCCTCTCAGCAACAGCATCTTTAGATTTGTAGTGAATTGTTTTGTGTTTTTTTTTTTTCTTATTTAATTTATAGTCATTTATGTAGGTCTTTCCTAGTCTGTGGAAGTACCTAGAGCGTTTCTTTGTGTAAGTATGACTGTGTCTGTGTGTTACATATTCAGATGTGGGTGCACATGTGTATGGAGGGAAGAAGACAATTCCAGGTGTAGCTCCTCCAACAACCATTTGAGAAAGTTTTTCACTGGCCTAGCTGAGAAAACAGTGTCCATGAGTCACCTGTGTCCACTTCTTCACATAAAAATTACCGACACACCACCATACTCAAGATTTTAACTGTGTGTTTTGCAGATTTCACTCAGGTTTTCTGGCTTGTATAACTTTGACTTTACTAACTGAGCTATCTCCCCAGTTCTGGACAGAGCATTCCTGAGATAGGCATTATTTTATATGAAGACTGATGTTTCCTCTGTGTGGATATAGATATCAAAAGTGGATCACATTATATGTAAGTTTTGATTTAGCATGCCTGTTTTCCTAGAAGGCTTGTTAGCACATCCCCCACACAGCAAAAGCAAGATCCGCTATATTAACGTACTGGTACAAGTTGGTATCCACCATAGGAGAGAGGAGTGTGCCAGTTAATTTTAACAAAGAATTCATAATATCCATAGATGACTTATCAGTGTTGTATATTTTAGCACATAATGGTCTCAAAACCAATATAATATATCTGCATGTGAAACTGTGGGGCTTTAACACATTTTGAAACTTACAAAGAAATGTTTATTCACAAGTATATTTTTCATATAAGAAATACTGGTTACATTAGTTTTAGGTTCAATTGCTCTAATTTCATGTTTGTTGCTACACTGTGTATTTTGGAGTTATTAGGAAGCTGTCATGTAATGGTTAATTTATGAAAATTAAAACAAATATTAGGTTTATTTTTAAAGAAAATCTTAAATTAAAAATGAGTCATGACCTCTAGAAAGAGTTTATTTCCAGCAACAATATTTTAATGGAGTAGCCTGTATGTTCTATAGATTGGCTTGGCAATTTTTTAAAACCTATTCATACTAAAACTTCCTTCTGACTTATACTAATTTATTGTATTATACTTAAATCTAAACTTCTAAACATTTATTTTCATTGTTTAATTTTTGATCTCTGTCTTTAGGTTAAAAAGCTTGTTTCCGGGCTGGAGAGATGACGTAGCATTTAAGCGCTTGCTTGTGAAGCCTCGAGGCTCGGTTCCCCAGGTCCCACGTTAGCCAGATGCACAAGGGGGCGCATGCGTCTGGAGTTCGTTTGCAGAGGCTGGAAGCCCTGGCACGCCCATTCTCTCTCTCTCCCTCTGTCTTTCTCTGTGTGTCTGTCACTCTCAAATTAATTAATTAATTTTTAAAAAAAGCTTGTTTCCTCCCAAAAGTATATTTTCCAATAATTTGGGAGTTCTTGGTACCAATTACAATAGGTATTTGAAATAAAGACTACATATCAGGCATATGTATGGCCATTTATGCTTGTTTTAAATGTGGCCAGTGACTTATTTTAAGATGAATTTGTGTGGTTAATATATTTCTATAATAAATATAATATATGACATTATAGTCAGAACTAGAATTTTAACAAAGTATACTTAATAAAAGTTTACTCTCCTATGTCAGTAAATGGGGCCCATTACTTTAAGAAAATATGGGGGGAATAGTTAATTGATATTTTTGTTTTCTCTTTGCCATGTTCTCTGTACTGTACATACTTTAAAAATATCAAATCATTACTTATTAAATGTGAATATCAGGGTCAGGTACATGGCTCATTGGGTAAAGTAATTGTGGTGTAAGAATGAAGACTTGAGTTTCATCCTTAAATGTCACAGAAAATGTTGGCTTTTATGGTGCTTGCCTTGAAGCCTGTCCCTGGGGACATGGATACCAGGAATGCCTGGGCCTCACTAGCTAGCTAATTTAATAGAACTAGTGTATTGTTATAAGCTCCCCGAGAGTGCCTGTATCAATGAAAACGATGGAAGAAGGCAATGCCAACCTCTGGCCTATGTGCACAAGTACCTGTACCCACACATGTGAACATGCATGCAAAAATGAATGTCATGCACATACCCATATAAAATTTGAAATGTGATTATCTGTAATCTATTAAGTGAAAGTGAAAATTTCGTGAATTTTCAACGTTTTCACATATAATTTTAGAACTTTGTCTAATTGACATAAACTCTACCTTGTTTTCCTCCCACAAAAGTATTGGAAATCTATTCACTTTCTTTAGAAGATTTCTTTTGACTTTATGAGCGTATTCTTTGAAAAATAGTTCAGAATACCAAATATTCTGCAAAACACATGTAGGCCATAGAGATTTTAGGAACTATTCTTGTGTTAAGAATGTTAGCCTGAAAGTATGTAACAGTCTCTTAGAATAACAGAGGGGAAATTGATATTGAAACAAAACAGATAAAGAAAAATCATTTTTAAACTGACTGAAAAAAAAAGACAAGGTGACTGTGTATACAATTATTAACCAGTCCTCTTCATCTGGCTAATACAGTTGTTTGCATACTGAATTTCACATTTAAGCTTTTCTTCCAAGTGAACACGCGAAGCAATTCATCATGACATTATCCACTTCATGACTATTCTACCCAGAGCAAAGCTTTACTTTTGGAACCCACTTCAAAGTCATCTCATGGAAGCCTTTTCACATAGTTCAGGGCCATAGTTCCCCATGACATCCATTCTTCTGTGATACAGAGCTGCCCTACATCACAGTAGCAGCATTACCTTTCATAATTGCCAGCTCTTAATTTCAGCACTCAGTCACTAATTCTGAGCGCTCCAAGGCTGGCACATCATGAAACTGAAATTGCATTATCTGCTTTTGCTTTTAGGCTGACTGACACATCCAAACAGCTTCTTCACCAATGGGAATAAAATGTTTAACATGGTTTTCTTTCAATCAACACCGACTCCAAAATGCATTGCTTTAAGGTGATCAGACACAAGAAAAGGCCTTGGGACAAGTGGTACTGTGACCCAGAAACACCACCATCGTGAAAGTACATAATGTCTCTAACATGTCCTCATTGAGCCTCGTTTCATATCTCAGCTTTCATAAATGATGATAATATTCAAACTTTATATGCATTTTTACCCTTACTTAAAGATGGACCCTTAATTAGCATAGATACTTTGACATTTTGTCTCCCACTGCAGTCTACCTCAATGCCATTTTTCAAAATCTGCTCTATGTGGGCATGAGTTGTCAGTGGTAGTCTAAAGACTTTTAAACATATTGGATTGTTTGAGTATAAAATGTTCCTCACAGCTTCATGCGTTTGTGATTAAGCCTCATTCTTAATTCCAAACTGGTGGAAACTTTGGGAGGTGGAGCCTTACTGGAGGAGATATGCCACTGGGAGTAGGCATTGAGATTTTATAAACAAGCCCACGTGCCAGCAATAGCTAACTCCTTCAGACTGTGGAGTTGTGTTTCCCTCTCCACTATTTGTTCTTCTCAGGTTTTCCTCACCATGTTTAACTTCCATCAAAACTGCAAGCAGAAAAAATCTCATGCTGCCTCTGGTCACATAGCTTGTCTGGCACCGAGAATGTGCCAACAACACATGCACACCCTTTTGTATTATCAAGGAGATGTGGCATGTAAATTTCATTGTTTTCCATAATATATACCTTTTGGAACATTATTTGTGATAATTTCTAATTTAGAAACATAAATATAAACTAAGAAGTACCTATTTAATTATATACAAGTAATGCTCTGAAGTATAGTATTGTCAAAAGATTCATTCCATGTAGCACGCACAGCAATTAGTCACACAGAACATGCATCTCAACATTGGTGATGTTCCCCAAATGAAAATGAGTAACAGAGACTTGGAGTTAAGGCTGGCAACCAACTTCATATTGACACTAAGACTTCTGCAATGCCTATTTGATACTTACTCCTTCTTACACTTCTTTCCCTCATACCTTGGCACCATTCTATCAAGTCCCATATTTGGCTGGCTTTCAGAGTAGCTATGCCATGGTTGGTCTTAATGCAGTTGGAGCTGCAGCTGTAAAGTAGCATAAAAGCCACCTATAGCAGCTAAATGTTAGCCTTTGTCCTTCTGAATGTTGAGCTTTCTAAACCACACAGACTTTGTTTTGACAAGCAATTAAGGTTCACCCATATCCTGGGAACAGCAACATGCCAATTTCTAGTCCTACATGTTTGTTTACAGATTGTTTCATTCTGAAGAGTTTGATAATTGCCAAGGTGTGCTGTGCTAAGATAGACTTTTAATTCACATGTTTTGCCTGAAGCCACCCTAAAGAGATGAGAAATGTGATCCAGACAGTTATTTGCTTACCTGCTACTGAAAACCATAGACTTTCTGAATTGTTAAAACAATTTCTGTCATACTAAAGCTTAATGTGAGCTCATAACATGGGCTCAATTAAGGAAGAGCCCCAGAGCGACCTGTATCTCTGTCACAGCATATGTCCCCAGGGTGCAGTCAGGGCATATAATAATTCAGAAATGATTGCTGGAGAGATTTTATTCGACTCACTCAGTTAACTCAGATAAAATGCAGAGAAAAAGCAAACCTTCTGGATGACTTACTGGCTTTTAGTTCGTGATGTTTATTTTCTGTATGCACATGTTTTGTCCACTTAACAGGAAATATACAGGAAGGAAGGATTCACTTAATAGGTTGTGCTATCACATACCAGTTTATTTCAAGGAAAATTATTATTATTATTTTTTTTAATAAGTGTTCCTGGGTTATTGAGATGGCACAGTGATCAAGGTTCTTGCTCCCCTGGTCTTCCCATCAGACTTTGGATCCTAAGAGACTGCAGAAGGCCTGCCACAAAGTGGTGTGTGTATCTTTAATCCCAACTCACCTTAGATAAATGGTGGAGTCAAGAGAATCCCAGGGCTCTCAGGAGGCCTGATAACCTGGTCTTCCCAGAGCCAAACCAACAAGTGGGGCATTGTCTCAAACAAGGTGGAAGGAGAGGATAAACATCTCAAGGTTGTTTGTAGACCACCAAACACACACAACACATCCTCAAACACACACATAGATAAAAGATAGCTATATAAAAACCTTTAAAATATAAAGTCTCTTCAAAAGACCCAACTTTTGATGGTTGCTTCTTGTTTTAAACACATTACCTGTATATTTGGCTGGAGATAGGAAGGTTAATTCAAATTCATATTTATCTTGGCTTAGACAACAACAAAGTTGAATCACTAAAATAGGTTGTATTACTGTTTATTAAGCTTTTATTTTTTTTTTTAGGTCATATTGCTTATTGGAGTTGGAGAATAGCTACATCCCTTTTCATTTAACCAGCAAGACTGGCAAGTATAAGTAGAAGCTGTGCCATGATAATGCCAAGAATTCAAAAGCAGCTAATTCTAAGTGCACGGCAGTACTTTCTAGGGGATCTGTGGCCATACTATATCTTATTTTTATTTACTTGAAATACCTTAATATTTTAGAGATAGGATATCATTTTGGCATACATATCGAACATACATCTACCAAGTCAAGGTGCTGTGCATATCTGGTTTTATATTGGGGGCCTCTGAACTCTTCTAATTCCCCATAATGTATGTATGTGGTAGGAAATGGAGTGCTATAGTAACCATACTTGCTTGCAAATTCCAGAGTGCATTTCTTCTTACTATATTTTTGGACCTGCTAACCAACTTTGCCTCCCCTCTCCCTTTTCTACCTTTTTTCAGCCTCTTGGAATAACCGGGATACTCCAGGGTCTATCTATTTGTCTTTCTATGTCAGGGCGGTTCCTCTTAATGTAATTGTCTCTCATTTCATCCATGTTGATGCAAATAATAAAGCTTCCGATTCTTTATTGCCAATTGTCTTCTATGATGCATTTCATCACACTGAATTCTTTCATCTGCTGGTGAACATCTTTCGGCACTCCACATGTTGGCTTGGATGAACAGTACAAAATGAATACTGTGGCATTTGAATTAGCCTGTCCCCCAAGCTATAGACATTGCCATCTGTCCCTAAAAGCTGTACCACTCCTCCATCTAATCCCTGATCTAATTCATAAAGAAAGCTGTCTTTAGATCATAGGGATTTATCCCCCAGATCCAACCTGTTGCTCTTCTGACTTGTGATCCTTCAATCTCTTGACAAATATTTGCTAGAAAGGAGATTTGTACAAAATGTTTGAGAGAAGAGTCTTGTGATATAACTCAATTCAGCAATGAGTTTCCTTTCTAATAACAAATGTCTATCCACTTAAAAAATAGGGAGGTTGTTTTAGTTATATTGTTTTACTTCTTTCATGTTGAAAAATCAGGAAATTAGGTTTGGCATAATGAATAAGGAAATATTAAATTGGATTCTAAGAATACAAGACTTATTTTTTAATATTAGTGAGGGGAAATGAATTATTTACCATATGTACTTGAGATGCTTAAAGCAGGGAGATTTAACAGGCTTAAGAAAATTAACTCTGGATTTTGCATGTCATTTACTAAATAACAGGAGATATGCTAAACCTTCCCAACCATTCTGTTTTCATGTCATCTAATGTTCTTCTATAATTCAATGGATCACAGAGCTTTAAAAGTATTCAGTGTGTTAATGATGGTGTCAGTGAGTGGTAAAAACTCAACAATTGTAGCTATTGCAATGGGCAATAAAGTGTTATATCAAGACAGGCAATTCATCTTAAAAATATCCTTAGTTATATCACTTTGGAATACCTAAAAAACTCATAATTTGCACATATTAGCACTGAAATACTGACTGAATTATAAGTCTCAATGCATCATGGGTAATTTTTGTCTGCTCAAATATTAGCATTATATTCTTCTTTGATTATATTGGTCTTGATTAATATTTGTTGAATTTACATTAATGAGAAGTAAATAATTACTTATGAAATTAACACTATATTTATGCTTGTACATATTTCTTATTTCCTTTTTTCATGTTGTTACTTTTATAAGCAAATTTCTTTTTATTAGTATCAAAGGTATATGGAGCCAACATATAAAATATCAACTTACATTGTAATGACATATTGCTACATTACTATGATGTAAATGAAAGATAAAATTTAGGAAATAAATACCACTAGGGTGTTCCAAAATTATGGGGGAATATTTTAAATTATACAATGTACTATCACAACATGTAGGAATAAAGTTGCCAATTGCACTATGTGGCTATAACTAGAGTTTAAAAAAAAAAAAAAAAACTAGAAGCACAGCATGCCCTTGGCAGCTATTGTCATTTGAGATTTCTGTTCAATATTAATTTTCCCTCCCAACTGTGCAGGATTTATGACTGTGGAGAATTTCTCAGAATTACAGTTGTGAAGAGAACACTTGCACAATAGTTCCTAGAGCTAAGTCATGCATCAGAAAGCAACCCAGAAATGATATATTTCATACAGCTTAAACCAGCAGAGAGGGTTATGCTAGATTAAGTTGGATGAAACTTTAAAGTACCGACTAGGTAAATGTGGAGTAGCAAGTTTCAACAGGAAATTTGTGAACTGTTACAACCCCCCATGCAAGCTGGAGTTGGTGATATACTGTTAATTTGATTTACATTAGAGACTGAAGAAGGAGAATAGAATGAGTCTAATGCAAGGTGGATCACAGATATATTAGCACACTATATCTACAACATCTTTGGGGTCAAAGATTGTACAATGACTGTTATTTTATAGGTATGCATATTGCTGTCATGTTTCTAGATTTATGTCTTTTTTTAGTATAAAAATGGCTGAGAAATAAAATTTCCACAAAAAAATTATCATTCCATGTATAAGTAACTGACATTATGTATATATTTTTTTACTTAATATTGTCCCATACCCAAGGAAATACTTTGAGGAAATATTATAAAAAATAACATGGATTAAGTCACCTGGACATATACTCTCCCCACCCTAAATATTCTTGATCTTACTGTTTCTTTTTTGTTGTTTTGTTTTAATTAAATATAGATATTTAGCTATGACTTATTCTGAAAATTTTACTAGCATTTCTTTCAGCTGAAACACATGATGTTATTGTTTGCTTCTAAAAATAGCTAAGGTCTTCTAACTAGTGTTTTCTTCTATATTTTTACAGGCCACTTGTGTCCTACTTCCCCTGATTTCTACTTGCAATGGATAGATGTTTAAGAAACTATTCCTTGGTATATGATCAGAGTTGTGATAATTATTCAATTCCAGGTAACCTAATTGTTTGGTGATTGACTGAGGGATGAAGTCACATTGGACAGTCAGACTTATAGAGAATCTACGGTATGACAAATTATCTTTAGTGAATAGCTATAACTCCATTTTGTCCAGGTAGCCCAGACATGCCTAGCTGAAACAGCACATGAAAATCTCAATGTTGGAAAGAAAGGATGCAGAGAAAGCTTGGAACTATGGAGTAAGCAGTTCTTTGTTCTCTTGTTCATAAAACCTCTTAATGTGATATTTGATACAAACATGCAACACACATTTTCAATGTCACTTACTTATCTGGGGTACTTAAAATGACAAAAATTTGAAGACCAGGGTCCCACAGGTAATGGTTCAAAACAGCTAAAAGAAAGTGATTTCTGAATTTCATCATTACTCTATTACAGTATTAAAAACACCAAATATTTGAAATCTTAAAAAAATGTTTCAATTTAAACCATAGCAATATAAAATCAGAGCCATATAGCCCATCACATTTACTTTATGGTACATATAGTCATTAGACAGGATCCTGCATAATTTTGACAATTTTACTTTTGGCCATACAAGATACCAGAACAAATCGAGACTGTTTGCTCTCAAGCCTACCTCAAGATCAAGAGTAACTCATGGCCTCAGACATAGTACAAAGTTCCCCTGCTTTGATTAACAATGTCCAAGTTCATCCCATACTATGACTCCAGTGGGTCTATTTGTATAAATGACACCACTGTCCTCAGGATTGTCTTGACAACACAAAAGTTAGTAACAAAATAAATGTAAATTTTACTAAAAACCATTACACACACACACACACACACACACACACACACACACTCTCACATATACATTCATACATACATATACATGTATTTCAATGTCAGCATACAGGAAAAGAGGGCTCACAAAATGTAAGGTACTTTGGTAATAAATGGATTACACTATATACTGGCAGCTCTGTAAAGGGTGTGAAAACCCATTAGGTTGCTCTTTGGCTGCATTTATATTTGGTAATATGACTCACTTGAATTCAGAGACAAGAACACTGGTGCTACCAAGAAATTTAAAAATATATATATAAATGATTTTTGTGTGTAAACTTCTAGAGTGCTCTTCTCAAGAAAAGTGAATATCTCTGTCTTGCTCATGTTGGTAAAATGCTGTGAGTTTTGACCAATAACCATATACATTATTTCTTACTACATATATGTAACCATGACACATTCATTTCTGGACCATTATGAAATTACAAAGCCATTTTCATTCATTTCCAGGCCTTTTAAATATATCCAACTAAAGAAGGAAATAAATTAAGGGAATTTAATTTTGTACAACATTTTTATAGGGTTTGATTTTATTATTCATACTTTTTTCTGATAATGTTAAACAATTTCATAATATTTATTCATACATTCTCTTAAGGGACATAAATTCTAGCATTACTGCTTCATTTTATTTCTTTTAAGTGAAAATTTAGATGCAGTATCTCAATAGCATAAAAACAGGTCTAGCTCTGCCTAACCTGGAATTCACAATGTAGTCTCAGGATGGCCTCGAACTTTTTTAAAAATTTAAGTTTAGACTTCCGGTTAAGATGGCGGCGTAGGTACCACGCCAAAGCAGCCTGGGGGGAAAAAGACCAAAAAAACTCAGCAAAATACACACTT
Source organism: Jaculus jaculus (assembly GCF_020740685.1). Classification (NCBI taxonomy): domain Eukaryota; kingdom Metazoa; phylum Chordata; class Mammalia; order Rodentia; family Dipodidae; genus Jaculus; species Jaculus jaculus. The sequence goes on from NC_059104.1 coordinate 27,839,369, forward strand.
TTACTAAAAAATGAGGTGTATAGGAAATTATAGCGGCAGCGGAGAAGTAGAAGAGTTATAGAGCATCCAGAGCCCGCACAGGCAGGAAAAGCGGCTCCGGCAGCTCGGCCAACCGCCACGGCCGCTGCGCAGCAGAAAACCGCCAGACTCGGCTCAAGCCACAGGAAAAGCCAGGTGCGGGATTTTCCCCTGACACTGCGCTCTCTGCAACTCGGGAAATGTGAGGGGAGAGCGGCAGCGAGCAACGGAGGAGCAGACCACGAGGTAGAAGAACACGTGGAACAGTGAGACAACCAGAGCAGCCGCGGCTCCCTCCCCTCCCCCACCGCCTGAACTCAGCTCCAGGGAACAGAGCAGCAGCCCAGGACCCGGCCACGCCAACTTGGGCTGACAACGGGACCCAAGCAGGAGCAGAGTTCGGGAGCAACATCAGCGGCTCCAGCACCGGTACCAGTGGCCCCAGCAGCAGCAGACCCAGGAGCGGCAGCTGCGGCAGATTCCGCAGCAGCAGCTTCAGGGGGAGCAGCGGCAGTGGACACAACAGCAGCAGCTTCACCAGCAGTGGTGGCTCCAGCAGTGGCAGCTACAGCAGCAGCAGAGGCAGCAGCAGCGGCTCAGTTTGCCCCATAGGAAAAGCAAGTGCCCAGCTCCAGAAATCAGAATAGCAGCACGACGACCCAGGCAGCAACTTGACTGAGACCAAAATCACCCAAGGTAACTGGGATTGCACCAGGGAAGGGTCTCACTTGGTCACAAGCTGACTTGGATCCCTCAACAGACCAGAAATCTTAACTGCTTTGTTGATAGAGGATCTGGTCGTTATAATAACTACTCTTGCATACATACTCGGGGCTGTTTTTGATTGAATGTGTACAGTGTTTAGTTAAATTTTAGAATCTACCTGTATTTTATTCCACTTAGCCTGCGTGAATACTCCTGGAGCAGGGAAACTCAACCCCTAAGAACATCTTTGTAGATACTCTGAGAGTCTTAAGAGCCACACCTAATACCTTAAGGTCCTACCTGGAAAATATATTACATCAAATCAATTGATACAGCTAAGAATACACAACTAGCTAGAAAATCCAAGCATTAACTTAATCCAAGATGCAAAAATATATACATTATAACACAAGAAACACTAAAAAGCAGGATGATATAAATCCACCTAAAAGTATTAATGCATCAGAAATGTCCTCCAGTGAGAAAGAGTTAGAGGAAATGCCTGAGAAAGAGTTCAAAAGAATGATTATAAATATGTTCAAAGAGGTCAAAGAACACATGAAAAAAATCAAAGAAGAAATCAAAGAGGAAATTAAAGAGGAAATCAAAGGAATCAAAGAAGAGGCAGGACACCAATTTAATGAAATAAAGAAGGCAATACAAGACATAAATAGGGAAATAGAAATAATAAAGAAAAAGCAGTCAGAATTACTAGCAATAAAGAACACAGTTAATGAAATAAAAAACTCTGTAGAAAATCTCACCAGTAGGATGGATGAGGGAGATGACAGAATATCTAAGCTAGAAGATCAGGTGGCAGACCTAATGCAGTCCAACAAAGAGAAAGACAAACTTATAGAAAAGTATGAGTGGGAATTTCAAGATATTTGGGACACTATGAAAAGATCCAATATAAGAATTCAGGGCATAGTAGAAGGAGAAGAACTCCACTCCAGAGGCATAGTAGGCATCTTCAACAAAATCATAGAGGAAAATTTCCCCCAAATTGGGAAAGAGGTGCCAATACAGATACAGGAAGCCTTTAAAACCCCAGCCAGACAACACCCAGAAAGAACCTCTCCTCGCCATATTATAATCAAACTTCCAAACACACACACCAAAGAAAAAATATTGAAAGCAATTAGAGAGAAAAATCAAGTTACCTACAAAAGCAAGCCCATCAGGATTACAGCAGATTATTCAACACAAACTTTTAAAGCCAGAAGGGCTTGGAGTGATATATTCCAAGTTCTGAAAGATAACAACTGTCAACCAAGGTTACTTTATCCTGCAAAGTTATCCATTCAAATAGATGGAGAAATAAAGACATTCCATGACAAAAGCAGGTTAAAGGAGTATTTGAAGACAAAACCAGCTCTACAGAAAATACTTGATAGAATCCTCCATGCTGAACAAAAGGAAAAGCACACATATAAGGAACCTAGAAAAAACAAGCTATACTCAAACACCAGTTAACAGAAGAGAACACAGGTAGAACGAGAAACACACACACACAAAAAAATGGCAAACATAAATACACACCTTTCAATAATATCTCTTAATATCAACGGTCTCAATGCCACAACGAAAAGACATAGATTTGCAGACTGGGTTAAAAAGCAGAATCCTACAATTTGTTGTCTCCAAGAAACTCACCTTTCTACAAAGGATAGATATTATCTTAGGGTGAAAGGTTGGAAGATGGTGTTTCAAGCAAATGGGCCTAGAAAACAAGCAGGGGTTGCTATCCTAATATCAGACAGGGTAGACTTTAGTCCGATGTTAGTCAAGAAAGATAAGGAAGGTCACTTTATATTGATTAAGGGCACACTCCAACAGGAGGTCATTACAATCCTAAACATATATGCACCTAACATGGGGGCTCCCAAATTCCTCAAACAAACACTATTAGAACTAAGGTCACAGATAACACCAAACACAGTGGTGGTGGGTGACTTTAACACCCCACTCTCATCAATTGACAGGTCATCCAGGGAAAGAATAAACAGAGAGGCATCTGGACTCAATGAGGTCATAGAAGGAATGGACCTAACAGATATATACAGGACATTTCATCCAAAGGCTGCAGAATATACATTCTTATCAGCAGCACATGGAACATTCTCTAAAATAGACCATATATTAGGACACAAAGCAAATCTTAACAAATTCAGGAAAATTGAAATAATTCCTTGCATTCTATCTGACCACAATGGAATTAAACTACAAATCAGTAGCAAGAAAGGCTATAGAGCATACACAAAATCATGGAAACTAAACAATACACTACTAAATGATGAGTGGGTCAATGAAGAAATCAAAAAGGAAATAAAAAAATTTATAGAGTCAAATGATAATGAGAATACAACATACCAAAATCTCTGGGACACAATGAAGGCAGTTCTAAGAGGTAAATTTATAGCCTTAAGTGCCTATATTAAGAAATTAGAAAGGTCGCAAGTAAACGACCTAATGCTTCACCTTACAGCCTTGGAAAAAGAAGAACAAGGCAAACCAAAAATCAAGAGACGGGAAGAAATAATAAAGATTAGGGAAGAAATTAATGAAATAGAAACAAAAAGAACAATCCAAAGAATTAATGAAACAAAGAGTTGGTTCTTTGAAAGGATAAACAAGATTGATAAACCCTTAGCAAATCTGACCAAAAGAAAGAGAGAAGAGACACAAATTAATAAAATCAGAGATGAACAAGGTAACATCACAACAGATTCCAGAGAAATTCAAAAAATCATAGGGACATACTATAAAAGCATATACTCCACAAAGTATAAAAATCTGAAAGAAATGGATGATTTCCCTGATCTATATGACCTACCTAAATTAAATCAAAATGAGATTAATCACTTAAATAGACCTATAACAAACATGGAGATCTGAACAGTTATTAATAATCTCCCAACTAAAAAAAGCCCAGGCCCGGATGGATTCACTGCTGAATTTTATCAGACTTTTAAGGAAGAGCTAACACCATTGCTTCTTAAGCTTTTCCAGAAAATAGAAAAAGAAGGAATTCTACCAAACTCCTTCTATGAGGCCAGCATCACCCTGATACCAAAACCAGGCAAAGATAGAACAAAAAAAGAAAATTACAGACCAATTTCCCTCATGAACATAGATGCAAAAATTCTCAACAAAATATTGGCAAACAGAATACAAGAGTATATCAAAAAGATCATTCACCCTGACCAAGTAGGCTTTATCCCAGAGATGCAGGGATGGTTCAACATACGCAAATCTATAAATGTAATACATTACATAAACGGGTTGAAGGACAAAAATCACATGATCATCTCATTAGATGCAGAGAAAGCATTTGACAAAACCCAACATCCCTTCATGATAAAAGTCCTACAGAGACTGGGAATAGAAGGAACATATCTCAATATAATAAAGGCTATTTATGCCAAGCCTACAGCCAACATATTACTAAATGGGGAAAAACTGGAAGCTTTTCCACTAAAATCAGGAACAAGACAAGGGTGTCCACTGTTCCCACTTCTATTTAATATAGTTTTGGAAGTCTTAGCCATAGCAATAAGGCAAGAGACACACATAAAAGGGATACAAATTGGAAAGGAATAAATCAAGTTATCATTATTAGCAGATGACATGATTCTATACATAAAGGACCCTAAAGACTCTCCTAGCAAGCTGTTAGAGCTGATCAAAACCTACAGCAATATAGCAGGATACAAAATAAATACACAGAAATCAGTAGCCTTCATATATGCTAACAACAAACACACAGAGGATGAAATCAGAGAATCACTCCCATTCACAATTGCATCAAAAAAAAAAAAAATACCTTGGAATAAACCTAACCAAGGAAGTAAAGAATCTATACAATGAGAACTTTAAAACACTCAAGCGAGAAATTGCAGAAGACACTAGAAAGTGGAGAAACATCCCTTGTTCCTGGATTGGAAGAATCAATATCGTGAAAATGGCAATCTTACCTAAAGCAATCTACACATTTAATGCAATCCCTATCAAAATTCCAAAGGCTTTCTTCATGGAAATAGAAAAAACAATCCAAAAATTCATTTGGAATCACAAAAAACCTCGAATATCTAAAATAATACTGAGCAACAAAAAAGAGGCTGGTGGTATCACCATACCTGATTTTAACCTATACTACAGAGCCATAGTAACAAAAACAGCATGGTACTGGCACAAAAACAGACATGTAGATCAGTGGAACAGAATAGAGGACCCAGATGTAAGCCCAAGTAGCTATAGCCACCTGATATTTGATAAAAATGCCAAAAATACTCATTGGAGAAGAGACAGCCTCTTCAGCAAATGGTGTTTTGAAAACTGGATAAATATCTGCAGAAGGATGAAAATAGATTCTTCTCTCTCGCCATGCACAAGAATTAAGTCCAAATGGATTAAAGACCTTAACATCAGACCGGAAACTCTGAAACTGCTAGAGGAAAAAGTAGGGGAAACCCTTCAACATATTGGTCTTGGCAAAGACTTTCTGAATACAACCCCAGTTGCTCAGGCAATAAAACCACAGATTAACCACTGGGACCTAATGAAATTACAAAGATTTTGCACCGCAAAGGACACAGTGAAAAAAGCAAAGAGGCAACCTACAGAATGGGAAAAAATCTTTGCCAGCTATATATCTGATAGAGGATTAATATCTAGGATATACAAAGAACTCAAAAAGTTAAATAATAAGGAATCAAACAAGCCAATCAAAAAATGGGCTATGGAGCTAAATAGAGAGTTCTCAAAGGAAGAAATACGAATGGCATATAAGCATCTAAAAAAATGTTCTACGTCACTAGTCATCAGGGAAATGCAGATTAAAACTACATTGAGATTCCATCTCACTCCTGTCAGATTGGCCACCATCATGAAAACAAATGATCATAAATGTTGGCGGGGATGTGGAAAAAATGGAACCCTTCTGCACTGCTGGTGGGAATGCAATCTGGTCCAGCCATTGTGGAAAACAGTGTGGAGGTTCCTAAAGCAGCTAGAGATTGATCTACCATATGACCCAGCTATAGCACTCCTAGGCATATATCCAAAGGACTCATCTCATTTCCTTAGAAGTACATGCTCAACCATGTTTATTGCTGCTCAATTTATAATAGCTGGGAAATGGAACCAGCCTAGATGTCCCTCAACAGATGAGTGGATAATGAAGATGTGGTACATTTATACAATGGAATTCTACTCAGCGGTAAAGAAAAATGAAGTTATGAAATTTGCAGAAAAATGGATGGACCTGGAAAGTATTATACTAAGTCAGGTAACCCAGGCCCAGAAAGCCAAGCGCCACATGTTCTCTCTCATATGTGGATCCTAGCTACAGATGACTGGGCTTCTGTGTGAGAATGAAAATACTTAGTAGCAGAGGCCAGTAAGTTGAAAAGGAGACATAAAGGGTGGAGAAAGGAAGGGAGGAGGATACTTAGTAGGTTGATATTGTATATATGTAATTACAATGATTGTAATGGGGAAGTAATATGATGGAGAATGGAATTTCAAATGGGAAAGTGTGGGGTTGGGAGGGAGGGAATTACCATGGGATATATTTTATAATCATGGAAAATGTTAATAAAAATTAAAAAAAAAATTAAGTTTCTGGCTGGGTGTGGTGGCGCACACCTTTAATCCCAGCACTTGGGAGGCAGAGGTAGGAGGACTGCTGAGTTCTAGCCCACCCTGAGACTCCATAATGAATTCCAGGTCAGCCTGGGCTACAGTGAAACCCTACCCCCAAAAACTATATATATATATATATATATATATATATATATATATATATATATATATATATATATATATGAAGATACTGTTAGTCTGGAATGCACAGAGAGATAAGTTTTCTGACATATCTTTTTAAATTTTTTTTTTGTTCTTTTTTATGTATTTATTTGAGAGTGACAGACAGAGAGAGAAAGAGGCAGAGAGAGAGAGAGAGAGAGAACAGGCGCGCCAGGACCTTCAGCCACTGCAAACGAACTCTGGATGCGTGCACCCCTTTGTGCATCTGGCTAACGTGGGTCCTGGGAAATCCAGCCTGCAACCAGGGTCCTTTAGCTTCACAGGCAAACGCTTAACTGCTAAGCCATCTCTCCCGCCCTCTAACATATCTTAACTATACTTTATCTAGACTACATCACATATCGTTTTCTCAGCTAATAATCCAAAGCTGTACTGCCAATTAAAATCATACACAGATTGAAGCAGACCTATCATTTGATGAAAATGAAGCCTGATAAGACAAGCTTAAGCAAAGGGCAATTTCTGTGATTTTAAAGAATTCATTTAAATTTCTATCTGAACATTACATGACCTCATAACCTCCCTAATCAGAGGACATGTGCATTCATAGTATGAATTAGGTAAAGATGATTATCTCAGGATGAAGAAAAAAATGAATACTTGATGAAAGATTGTATCAATTTTCAAAATGGATTAAACTTTCATTTTCACTTTACTTTTTAAGGGTCAAGTGCATTGACCAAGGTATCTTAATCAAACAGAAAACTAAAATCCAAACCAAAACAAAAATCCAAACATGTCAGGCATAGTGGTGCACACATTCACGAAGCTGAGGTAGGAGGATCACTTTGTGTTTGAAGCCAGCCTAAGAAAAATTCAGGACAGCCTGGCAAGATCAAGACCCTACCTCGAAAAACAAACATATAAAAAGACAGACTTTTCATATTTTGTTGCATAAATATAAGAAAAATATCAAAGAATAATATTTAAACATAAAGTTAAAAGGATTGCCAAAATCCTCAAAGCTAAAATATTTACAAAGAAAATTCAGTGCTGTTTGCCAGAAGACCATTTTAAACCACAATAATTGCCACAATTGGTAGAATGCTAATTTATGTGAAACTGTTTTCATCAACCAAATTCAATGGAGGAAATATGTGATAGGAAAATATATATATATATATATATATATATATATATATATATATATATATACACACACACATATATATATATATATATATATATATATATATATATATATATATATATTGGGTATTAGCTCAAGTATTTCTAGACAAAAAGAAATAGTCAGTCAACCTTTTAATTTTAAATGCTTCCCAAATTATAAAATTTCAGTTTGGAGAGATGGCTTAGTGAATAAGGCAACTGCCTGAAAAGCCAAAGGATCATAGTTTGATTCTCCAAGACCCATGTAAGCTAGATGCACAAGGGAGGGCACATGCAACTGGAGTTCGTTTGCAGTGGCTGGATGTCCTGTTGCATCCATTCTGTCTCTCTCTCTCAAATAAAAATGAAATAAATTAATTTTTAAAATTATTTTTTTATTAACAATTTCCATGATTGTAAACAATATCCCATGGTAATGCCCTCTCTCCCCCCACTTTCCCCTTTGAAATTCCATTGACCATCATATCCCCTCCCCCCTCAATCAGACTCTCTTTTTTTTAATTTTTATTTTTTATTTATTTATTTGAGAGCGACAGACACAGAGAGAAAGACAGATGGAGGGAGAGAGAGAGAGAGAATGGGTGTGCCAGGGCTTCCAGCCAATGAACTCCAGACACGTGTGCCCCCTTGTGCATCTGGCTGACGTGGGACCTGGGGAACCGAGCCTCAAACCGGTGTCCTTAGGCTTCACAGGCAAGAGCTTAACCGCTAAGCCATCTCTCCAGCCCTCTCTTTTATTTTGATGTCATGATCTTTTTCCTATTATGATGGTCTTGATAGTGTCAGGCACTGGGAGGTCATGGATATCCAGGCCATTTTGTGTCTGGAGGAGCTTCAAGTACTACACCCAATTTTGTTCTATACTTAATAGTTTTAAAATACCTTTAATGCCTGTTTTCCAAATAGCTAACATATATGATAAATGAATCTCATTTTAATAGCAGAAGTTGACCAATATCAGCACTTTGGATGCTATATTTATTCATCTTATATATAATTTTAATAATCACATTGTATGTTATGATAATTACATTGTATAAACTCATATCTAAATATCCCTTAAATTTTCTGTTTTACTCATTCTAGCCCAGCTGCAGATCATATTAATAACATAATTGCAACTATTTCAGTGAAAAGAATGAGTGAAGCAACAATTATTCCCATCGCATCCCATCACTATTTGTACCAAGATTAGAAAACCTGAAAGTTATGTTAGATCATGATGTTTAAGTCACTATTACCCAAACATGCCACCTCATCATAAAGCACTCAGTAGAACCTTGGAATCCCAGGTTGTAAGTGAGAAATGTTAATGCAGTAAGACCTGTGGAGGAGCCTGGGCAGGTGAGTTGTAAATATGATCTCACATGAGTCTAAAGAATATACATATTTTGGAAATCATCTGTTTTTCCCAATTCATCATTTGAAAACCTACAGAGTATTATATGGTAGCCTTCAACAAGATAATGTAAAACAATGTGTCTTTCCATTATTTTTTACTTGTGAGTCAAGAACTGTAATTGAGGAAATGAGACTGCCATTAGATAAGAGAGAAAGATGAATATTACTTGCAAAAAGTACAAAAGATGAATAAAAGGTGAATGGCAGATGGATCATTCCTGAGAGATTCCAAAGTTTCTCAACTGAGTAACAGCAACACTTTTTTTATTTCTGAAAAAAAAAAATATTGATCTAGGTCATGGATGGCTGTAATAAATATCACTGAGTCAAGAAGCAATGGCGGAGGTCATTCTTTATTCCTCCTCTTCAGTTGACAAGAGCCACTAAAACCCAACAGCCAGTGGTTCAGCTTCTTCAATAATTCCACAGTCAAGGACATATTTTTCTTGGGTGTTTAGTGTTATGGTTGGCAGGACAGAACCAGGAGGCTTTTTGAAGTTCATATAGATTATGTGCACTGCATTTCTTTGATCGCTTATATCTGTCACTCTTCTTAGGAAAAAGGGAGGTTGTTTTGACAGGATTTCTTCTTTTAAGTTCTGGAGGAATTCAGCCTGGTTACAAGCTTCACACAATTTGTGGTGAACACTTCACCCCTAAATTGGAAGATGCCAATCAGAGGAAATATTCAAGGCCTCTGGGCTGTTTTCTCTTCTCTAGTACTTCTATATAATGATCATAAAAGTAGTCAACACAAATTCTAACCTCTAGTATTTCTTTAGAGTTTTTAAATAAATTTATTTCGCTATTTAATCCATGATTTATCTCATTCATGCTGTCAAAAACAAACAGGGTGGTAAAATTTTCTTTGCTTGATGTAACTTAAAGTTTATAAAGGTAATGTAAAAACACAAATGTATGAGGAACCTCTTATTAAAATCTTATTTCAGGATGTGAAGAGAGAAGGAATAAATTTCAATTGTTTGAGAATACAGAATATATTAACACAGGGAGGATTTATAATTGTTAGAAAGACTTGATAATTTGATGATTGGGAGAGGTGTGGTAGCAGGATGTTCCACAGTCACCATTTATCCAGCAGATATTCGGTAAATCCAAACAGGTGGCGAGACAAAATCTGTGAAAATGCCTGGAGTAGTTTTTACGTGATAACTAATAAAGGTAATAGAGAAGAGGCAAGGGTATAATTTAATAGTTATGAGTCAAAAAAGTTTCTTAGAACATTTTGTTATAGATGATTATTTAACTTCTTATAATGGATTCCTAAAGTTACTCTGTTGCACTTTTACTTCAAAACAGTTGAATCACATTAAAAACCAATACACACCTCTGGATGAATCAAGCCACCTTTATCATAGACCAGGCAGGAATTCCCAGAGGGATAGGGAAGAGTTCAAGAGGATGTATAAAACTAACCTCATGCTAGTTCTCTGAAACAAAAATCGTATAAGAGATGGAAATACCAGGCCTCTGGTTATTTGAATTTCTGTGTCCAAGTGCTGTGTTCATTGATGTTATAATGATCACATTTCTCCTTACTAAAAATTCAACCTCGTTTTCAGCTAAAGTTTATCATTGCTACATTTCAAGTCAACCATGCAGACTGCCTCCGCTTACTCAGGTGGATTGGTACAGAGAAGAGCTGAGTTCAATAGAGTGAAAGGAAACCTCAGAAGTCCTCTAAATGGTAAGCATGCTGAGTCAGTGTCTTGCTTTCTTACACCTAGTCAAGAGCATGAGAAAAAAAAAAAAAAAAAAACAAAAACAACAACAAAAAACAACTTTTTGTTTTGGGTTTTGAGAGGAGGGGAATGAAATTTTGCTTTCCTGTAGTGACAGTGGCAAGGGAAATGAGGAGCAAAGTTTAACTTCTTTGTTGGAAATAGTCCACACAAGTACCTACTTTTGCTCTCTGTGGGAGAACAAGAGCTAATATAAGGTTAAAGTAGAGAAGTAGATAATTTAATTTGTTGCAATTCCGCCACACCCCATTGACCTCTGGAGTAAAGGTTTGATGTTTCTTATACTTTCTAGATGTCTGTGCCCAACTGTAGGTTTTCAATTATCAATTTGTCACACTATTTTTTTTTAATTATTTATTTATTTATTTGAGAGCGACAGACACAGAGAGAAAGACAGATAGAGGGAGAGAGAGAGAATGGGCGCGCCAGGGCTTCCAGCCTCTGCAAACGAACTCCAGACGCGTGCGCCCCCTTGTGCATCTGGCTAACGTGGGACCTGGGGAACCGAGCCTCGAACCGGGGTCCTTAGGCTTCACAGGCAAGCGCTTAACCGCTAAGCCATCTCTCCAGCCCTGTCACACTATTTTTGTTGTTGTTGTTTGAATAATTTTTAAAAATCTTTTTGTTTATTTTTATTTATTTATTTGATAGCAACAGAGAGAGAAAGAGGCAGATAGAGAGAGAGAGAATGGGCCAGCCAGTTCCTTCAGCCACTGCAAAGGAACTCCAAATATGTGTACCCCCTTGTGTATTTGGCTAATGTAGATCCTAGGGAATCAAGCCTCGAACCAGGGTCCTTAGGCTTGACAGGCAAGGGCTTAACTGCTAAGCTATCTCTCCAGCCTTGTCTTTTTTTTTTTTTTTTTGCCCTGTAAGCACTTTATTAACATTCATACCCATATATATATTTTTAACTATGATTTTTATATTTTCATTTTATTTCTTCTCAAATTTATTAACATTTTCCATGATTACATAAAGTATCCCATGGTAATACCCTTCCTCACCCCCCACCACTTTCCTCTTTGAAATTCCATTCTCCATCATATCCCCTCCCCATCTCAATCAGTCTCTCTTTAAGTTTGATGTGATGGTCTTTTCCTCCTCTTATGATGGTCTTGTGTAGGTAGTGTCAGGCACTATGAGGTCATGGATATCCAGGCCATTTTATGTCTGGAGGGAGCACATTGTAAGGAGTCCTACCCTTCCTTTGGCTCTTACATTCTTTCTGCCATCTCTTCCACATTAGACCCTGAGCCTTGGAAGGTATGATTGAGCTGTTACTCAGTACTCCAGTCACTTCTTTCCAGCACTATGATACCTTCTGAGTCATCCCAAAGTCACTGCCATCTGACAAGAGAAGATTCTCTACCCAAAGTGAGAGTAGCATTAATATAAGGGTATAAATATTAAGAAAAGTGCTTACTGTCTTTTGTTTTGGTTTGGTTTTTTTTTTTTTTTTTTTGAGTTGGGTATCATTCTAGCTCAGGCTGGCCTGGAATTCACTATGTAGTCTCAGAGTCACCTTCATCAAACTCATGACAATCTTCCTACCTCTGCCTCCCGAGTGCTGGGAATAAAGGCTTGTGCCACCACGCCTGACTTTTGTCACACATTTTTAATATTATTTATATATGTGTCACATTGCAAACTGTTGAGAAATAACAAGTGTAACAAAAGCCATGATAAACACAATATAACTTAATGTGGATCATAACTGATTTGTGAGATTCCCTTGTTAATTATGTCAGACCACTGACAGCAATCACAGATAATCACAGATAGGTTAGAGCTACTTACCAAATTCCCAAAGCCTATGAATCAATACCACCAAATTTTCCAGTAGGTGTAAAAATTCCTGCCACTTTCAGGAATCTGTGACTGGGGTTTTTCAAGGATGTCATCTCTGTAGGACTTCTGCTCTATAAAAGTTTGTCAGTTGCTTTAAAGTTAAAGGTATTTATTCTGTTTGATTTCTTGGAGATTGACACAATGTTGAGAGAGCAAAATTGACCTTCATAATGAAAAGTTTGCCATTCTCAGCCAATCTCTTACCACTTTTTTTTTCCTTTCTTTCTGTGAAATTCTGATGCTCTGCCCCAAGCATGTGTTTTCTCCTTGATCTTTAGATTCTTACCCTCATTATATTTCTCAGCCTCATCCTGTCAGCACAGGCTCTTTGCTTTAGGCCCTAGCTCTCACAAAATTTTAGAAAGCCAAAAAAATCAAGCTGAAACAGAAAAGTATCAAAAATGCAACAGCCAAGATCCTATCTTAGCAGCTATTTTTGTTTTCTTTTAAGACTAATTATTTCTAAGCACATAATTGCAACATAATACATACAACTATTTTCTATAATGTACTATTACTATAGATCTAGATGATTTCAGCTATAGAGTTGTTTATTTTTATAGTTACATAGTCGCAAATGTAATCTCTTCATTTTTAATTGTTTCAAAATTTCAATATCTTATATATACTATGCAATAAAATATCATGGGATATAGCTTTTTGATTATGCTGAATGATTTTCTTGAAGCAAAATTGCACTTGCATATAAATTTAATGGCAACTTTTATACTTGTGATAGGTATTATAATTGGTTCTCTATTATTTACTAATACATAGATATCACAAAATTTTACTCAGTATATTACAAAAAATAGTTTACTCATATCTAGTATCATTATCCAGAGGAAATAAATTTTAATATTTATGCAGTTTAGATTTTTCCATCTGTTTAACTAATTGATATATTTACACTGCTGAATTTTTTGTTTGTTTTAGAGAGAGAGAGTGAATGAGAGAGAGAGAGAGAATTGGCAGGTCAGGGCCTCAGCCAGTGCAGTCAAACTTCAGACGCATGTGCCACCTAGTACGCATGTGCAACTTTGCACTTGCATCATCTTTGTGCATTTGGATTATGCCGGGCCTGTAGAGAGATCAAATATGAGTCCTTAGGCTTCACAGGTAAGCTCCTTAGCTGCTAACCCCTATGCTGCTAATTTTTAATTTGCCTTTTACTAATTTACATAATCAAAAATGAGGGTATTTTATTGCAAGAAATCACATATTTAATTAATTTAATTTATTTATTTGAGAGAGGGAAAGAGGCAGAGACAGAAAGAGAGAGAGAGGGAAAGAGAGAGAAAGAGAGAGAGAAAAAATGGCCACACCAGGCCTTCCAACCATAGCAAACCAATTCCAGATGTATGTGTCACCTTGTGCATCTGGCTTACATGCATACTGGAGAATTGAACTGAAGTCCTTTGGCTTTGCAGGCAAGTGCTTCAACTGCTAAGCCATCTCTCTAGCCCCCCCAAATCATATATTTTTAATGTTATTGTGTCTCTATATTTTGTTAGTTGACATTTTAACAAAATAATACTCAAATAATACAAATATGCATAAATACCAACCTCTGTTTCATCTATTTTATGTTTTCTTTATGGGTTTGCACTGCACAGAACTCCACGTGAACCTCTGTTGAGCCTCATTCTCAAGCAGGCATAAAATCCATAAGAAAGTTTCCTCTCCTTGGTTCTCAAAAAACTGTGAACTGTTTGGAGCCACATACTTTTCTCACAAAGCCCCACATCAACTACGAGCATCTTTGAGCACCCACAGAACATGTATTCCTGTGGCATCCTCAGTGTGTTGTGATGTTTGAATATTATCAAGGCCAGCGGTCCTTCTGTGTGTACAGTTTTATCACACATCTCTAGATTGGAAAGTTGAAGATGTCTCATCTTCTAAACATGTGCTAAGTTATTCTCTTCAGTGAAAATTAATTGCTTTCTCATAGAAATACAGAAATTGCTTGTCATTGTTTACAGTCTGAAGGTAGAATATACCACATGTAGAGAGATTATTATGGATGAATTAATGACTAACCCTTTAAATGTCCTTTAGACCATCTAGAATAGACTAGAAAAAAAGCCTCAGTTCAGGATTCTGGTTAAGATGGTGGTGTAGGTACCACACCAAAGCAGCCTCGGGGGGGGAAAAGAAAAAAAAAAAAAAAAAAAAAAACCTCAACAAAATACACACTTACTAAAAAGTGAGGTGTACAGGAAATTGAAATGGCAGCAGAGAAGTAGGAGAGATCCAGAGCCCACATAGGCCGGCAGAAGCAGCTCTGGCAGGTCTGCTGACCGTGGCGGTGGCCGTGATGTGCCAGGAAGCCACCAGGCTTGGCTTGAGTCACAGGAAGAGAGGGGAGCTTCCACTCACACTTGAGCTCTGCACAAACTCAAGAAATATATATAGAGAGCGGCAGTGAACAATGGAGGAGCAGATCACAAGGTAGAAGAACACGTGGAACAGTGAGAGAACTAGAGAAGCATTGGCACCCTCCCCTCCCCCACCGCCAGTGCCCAGCTCCAGTGAACAGAGCAGTGGTCCAGGGACCCGGCCACACCACCTTGAACTGACAGCGGGACCGAGCAGGAGCAGAGGAAACTAGGATTATACCAGGGAAGGGTCTCACCTGGTCACAAGCTGACTTGGAACCCTCAACAGATCCGAAATATTAACCTCCTTGTTGTCAGGAATAAGGGTATGGGTGGGGCACCACACACCCTAAGGGACAGTTAGAGGATCATAATACCTACTCTTGGGTAAATACTCTGAGCTGTTTTTCCATGACAGTTTACATTGTTTAGTTAAATTTTAGAATCTGCCTATATTTTGTTCCACTCAGCCTATTTGAATACTCTCATAGCAGGCAAACCCAACATCTAGGATCACTTTTGTAGATACTCTGAGAGTCTTTAGAGCCACACCTAAAGCCTAAAGCTCTACCATGAAGTTATATAACATCAGATTGTCTGATACATCCAATAATACACAAATAACTAGAAAATCCAATTATTAAATAATCCAGGATGCAAAAATATGTACATTATAACACAAGAAACACCAAATATGAAGGCAATATAAATCCACCAAAAAGTATTAATGCATCAGAAATGAACTCCAGTGAGAACGAGTTAGAGGAAATGCCTGAGAAAGATTTCAAAAGAATGATTATAAATATGTTCAAAGAAATCAAAGAAATGAAAGAGGAAATCAAAGGAATCAAAGAAAACACAGGACACCAATTTAATGATATAAAGAGGTCAATACTAGACATAAATAAGAAAATAGAAATAATAAAGAAAAAACAGTCAGAATTACTAGCAATGAAGAACACAGTTCAGGAAATTGGAACAAAACAAAACAAACAAACAAACAAACAAACAAAAAAACTCTGTAGAAGATCTCACCAGTAGAATGGATGAAGGAGAGGACAGAACAACTAATATAGAAGACCAGGTGGCAGATCTAATACAGTCCTACAAAGAGAAAGACAAACTAATAGAAAAGTATGAGTGGGAATTTCAAGATATTTGGGACAGTATGAAAAGATCAAACATAAGAATTCAACGCATAGTAGAAGGAGAAAAATTTCACTCCAAAGGCATAGTAAGTGTCTACAACAAAATCATAGAAGAAAACTTCCCCCAAATTGGGAAAAAAGTGCCAGTGCAGATACAGGAAGCCTTTAGAACACCATCCAGACAAAACCTGGAAAGAACCTCTCCTTGCCATATTATAATCAAACTACCAAACACAGAAAGCAAAGAAAAAATATTAAAAGCAGTCAGAGAGAAAAATCAAGTTATCTACAAAGGCAAGCCTATTAGGATTACAACAGATTATTCAACACAAACTTTAAAAGCCAGAAGAATGTGAAATGATGTATTCCAAGTCCTGAAGGATAACAACTGTCAACCAAGGTTACTTTACCTTGCAAAGCTATCCATTCAAATACACATAGAAATAAGGACATTGCACAACAAAAGCAAGATAAAGGAGTATTTGAAGACAAAATCAGCTCTATAGAAAATACATGAAAGCATCCTCCATGCTGAAGAAAAGAAAAGCACACATATAAGAAACTGGAAAAAAAGCAAACAATGTTTAAATACTAGCTAACACAAGAGGCCAAAGGTAAAACCAGAAGAACTACAAAAAATAATGGCAAAAATGAATACACACCTTTCAGTAATATCTGCTAATATCAATGACCTCAATGCCCCAACAAAAAGGAATAGGTTTTCAGACTGGGTTAAAAAGCAGGATCCTACAATTTGTTGCCTCCAAGAAACCTACTTTTTTACAAAGGATGGACACTATCTTAGGGTGAAAGGTTGGAAACAATGTTTCAAGCAAATGGACCTAGAAAAAAAGCAGGGGTCACTATCCTAATATCTGATAAGGTATACTTCAGTCCAACATTAGTTAGGAAAGATAAGGAAGGCTACTTTATATTGATTAAAGGCACACTCCAACAGGAGGACATTGCAATCCTAAATATATATGCACCTAACATGGGGCCCTCAAATTCATCAAACAAACACTATTAGACCTAAGGTCACAGATAACACAAAACACAGTGGGAGTGGGTGATTTCAACACCCCACTCTCATCAATTGAAAGGAAAAAATAAACAGAGAGGCATCTGGACTAAATTAAATCATGGAGGAATGGACCTAACAGATATCTATAGGACATTTCATCCAAATACTATAGAATATACATTTTTTACAGCAGCACATGGATCATTCTCTAAAATAGACCATAGATTAGGACACAAAGAAAATCTTAACAAATTCAGGAAAATTGAAATAATTTCTTGAATTCTATCTGATCACAATGGAATCAAACTACAAATCAGTAGCAAGAAAGGCTATAGAGCATACACAAAATCATGGAAATTAAACAATACACTACTAAATGATGAATGGGTCAATGAAGTAATCAAGAAGGAAATCAAAAATTTATAGAGTCAAACAATAATGAGAACACAACATACCAAAAGCTCTGGGACACAATGAAGGCTGTCCTAAGAGGTAAATTTATAGCTTTAAGTGCCTATATTAAGAAATTAGAAAGGTTGCAAGTAAAGAACCTAATGCATCATCTTAAAGCCTTGGAAAAAGAAGAACAAGGCAAACCAAAATCAGTAGATGGGAAGCAATACTAAAGATTAGGGCAGAAAGTAATGAAATAGAAACAAACAAACAAAAAAGTCCAAAGAATTAATGAAACAAAGAGTTGGTTCTTTGAAAGGATAAACAAGATTGATACCCTTAGCAAATCTGACCAAAAGAAAGAGAAGAGACACAAATTAATAAAATTAGAGATGAAAAAGGAAACATCACAACAGATGCCAGAGAAATTCAAAAAATCACAGGGACATACTATAAAAGCATATACTCCACTAAGTATGAAAATCTTGAAGAAATGGATGATTTCCTTGATTTATATGACCTACCTACATTAAATCAAGATGAGAAAAAAGCCTTGGCCCCTGAGTCTTTTCCCATGAACCCTAATAAGCAATCATATCAGAATAACATACTCTGTGGAGATAATCATGGGAGTTTTATTACTAGCACAAAGGTATCTGCAACTGGGCATTATCAAGTTTAGCCATTAGTTCTTTCTCTTAGTGTGGAATCCCTTGACCATGAGAAATCAATAAATTATGCATCCAGTTTTGCTTTATTAAACCAAGTTATGTAAGGATTTTTAATAAATTTTCATAAGGATGGAAACAAGTCATGGCCATATGGAGTAGCAAAGTAGCATTTTCATATTTATTCACAAGTTGTTCTGGATTATATGTTTGAGTGAGTGTACATCTATTATGCCATCCTATTTTCTAGATCTATACTTGCAGCTCTTAATTACCTCATGTTTATACTCAGAAGTATTGAGAAATTAGGGGCACCATATAAAAATATACTTGGTACAGTTCTTTTGGAAAAGTAATCTTGAAAAAAAACTGACTAGAATTAGGGTAAGATGAATGTGTGTGTATGTGTGTTGAGATAGAGGGAGAGAGATCATTAAAAGTAGGAAATCATTGGCATAATATGTTAATGTCTTTGAGAAGGCATTGCTCATAAATGAGAAATTGACCAATTTTACTTCTTCTATTTGTATTCATTTCCATTAGTTTCTACCAGTGTTTATTTAATTGGTACATTAAAATGGCAGCAATGGTATCAGGCCAGTCTTTCCCTCTGTCTCTCTCTCTCTCTCTCTGTCTGTCTCTCTCTCTCCATATATATATATACACATACACACACACACACACACACACACACACACACACACATATATATATATATGTGTGTGTGTGTGTGTGTGTGTGTGTGACTATATATTTGTATGTCTATATATTTGTGTGTCTATAGCTTCAGCTTCATTTTATGGAAACAAATCCTGATAATTCTTTGTTCAAATATCCAAACTGTTAGCATCAATGATTAATGCACTTCCCACTTTACAAATAAAAGGAGCATTTATAATGAGATCTGATTCAACTAGAAATTCTTTTTCTTAGAAGGTAAAAAGATTTATTTTATCTGGAATTTCCATATTGTGGTGGTTTAAATAGAATATATGGCCCCCAATATATTCAGTTGTTTGTTTGTAGTTTGCATCTACTGGCTACCTGGCTGGAGGCAATGTCACTGGGTGGATCTTAAGTTGTGGTGATGGGTTTCAGATTTCAATCTAAAGATATGCAAAGTGTGCCTAGCTGGAGTTCCTGAAGTGTGCTGTAGCTTTTGGCTTTTAAGCTGTGCTTCTCTCTCCCTGCTTGGTCCTCTGAAGGCAGGCCAGCTTCTTCTGCCATTATGGAACTTCCCCTAGATCTGTAATCTTCAATAAATCCCTTTCTCCATAACTGTGCCTGGTCTGAAAGTTCATCTCAGTGAACCTGAAGCTGTCTGCTACACATATGTTCCAGGTATAGAATTATATTTTACATGTGCATGGCTTCATCTCACACCACCATTTGAGAGCTTAGTGAATATTTGAATCATTGAAATGTGACCTTGCATTATATTGTGTTCTATCAAGGGACTTATTTTATGTTAAACTATCTGGCAGGAGGATAACAAGTCAGTGCTATCTCAGGTGTTATGTCAGAGGTGCGATTTTATACTAATGTTGCCAGAAACTACTTCATGATCAAGAAAAGTCAATAGCTTTTTTATTTCTTTTCTCAATTTTTTATTAACATTTTCCGTGATTATAAAAAAATATCCCATGGTAATACCCTCCCTCCCTCCCCCACTTTCCCCTTTGAAATTCCATTCTCCATCATATCCCCTACCCATCTCAATCAGTCTCTCTTTTATTTTGATGTCATGATCTTTTCCTCCTCTTAGGATGGTTTTGTGCAGATAGTGTTAAAAGGTATCATCGAGGTGGCAAGTGGATGATGAACACCTGAAAGGATTTCGCTCAATCATTATGCAGGCTATGTCTATGAATCAGTGGTGCGAACCCCTGACATGGAGGAGACACATAGCCAGGTACTAAGGAAAAGGAAGAGAGAATGAGCCTACTTATTCTTCACAATGATGCATTGGGAAATTGGAACACTCTGTCTCTTTATCTCTCATCTACAGATCCAGGACCTCACTGTAAAGGCTCCTTTAAAGATTAGTGGAAGACACTGCACCAAGAAAGTGAGTCACTATCCTTCCAGAAGTAATTGGTTCTTCATATTTAAGAATTTATTACTTATATTTGAAACTGGGGCAGCTATGG